>NW_015303010.1:0-274 GCF_001447785.1 Gekko japonicus | reverse complement strand
CATTGGTTTAATTCAGTGAGGAACTTAAATAGAAATGCCTTTACCTAAAATGACTAATGCTGACTTGACTTAAAATGTACTCTACAGGGCCATTATGAGGCAAGAACTTTGCATAGCTGATTTCTGGTACAGTTTTGACTGTAGGAACGCAAATTTACAGTAGGTGGTGTCATCCACATTAGATTCTCTCTAAGCTAGAACTGATTATAATCAAACTGTCCAAAGAAACACAGAATTTGGCTGCATGATCAAATTTCATTCCAGTGAATAAGAT
>NW_015303009.1:0-274 GCF_001447785.1 Gekko japonicus | reverse complement strand
TCTCCTCCCTCACTGATGATCTGGTGGTCAGAACAACCAAGAATCTCAGTGGCAATGCCACAGTGAAAAAGATGCTTCCGTTCCTACTGGCGTGGTGCCCTGATTCTTACTACCGCAGCTCAAACCACACTATAGGCAACAAGCAACATGCTAAGAGCCAAAGGCTGGTGCCTCTGGCCAGCTCTGCACTTTTGAGGGTATGTGAAAATGAAATGAAGAAGGGCAAATGCTTAGCTGTTCTTTCCCAAAAAGCCTATGTTCCTAAATTCTTTCT
>NW_015303008.1:0-274 GCF_001447785.1 Gekko japonicus | reverse complement strand
ATCTGCAAATTCTCTTTAGATAAACACACAAGCCCAGCTTCAAAAGTCAGACTTTTGAAGGAGAATTCAAAGTTTTATGAAATATCTCTTTAGTGCCCTTTGTCAGCAGAGACTCCAGGCAGAAGCCCGCGATTCCCATCCTGCTGACACAAGCAGTCTTCGACACTTTAAAGGGACCGCAAGAAAATCTCCTCCAAGGAGCAACGCCGCTTTCATTTCTAGCTTGCCGCGTCCACAGAAAAGTCTTGTGTTTTGCTGGTGGAAAGTGCCATCA
>NW_015303007.1:0-274 GCF_001447785.1 Gekko japonicus | reverse complement strand
TAACCAAATATTCCAATAATTCACAGGCTGTGCTCAGATGTGAGCCAATTGCTTGTTCTTTTCGATTCACGCTGAGCAGCCAACAACGCCTGCCGATCCGGCTTCTATTGGGTTTTCCCCCAACCGCGTATGCACAAAGATGCTGCAGATTTAAACTGATTGGAAGCTATTAGCGTCACTAAGGATGTCTTAGATGAACACCACCGGATAGGGTTTTATTGAAACACGGCGTTCAGTGCACATATGCAAAATGCCAATTTCCCTGGGGGGGGGG
>NW_015303006.1:0-274 GCF_001447785.1 Gekko japonicus | reverse complement strand
TTTTAGATGAACTGCTTCAGAGAGAGCAAAACTACTCTGATGACATTTTGGCAAATATGATCAGTGAGCCTAGGATCAGCTATGGAAATGATGCCCTGATGCCTTCATTGACAGAAACTAAGACAACAGTTGAACTCCTTCCAGTTGATGGGGAATTTGGCCTAGATCTTCAGCCTTGGCATCCCTTTGCAGTTGATTCTGTCCCAGCCAACACTGAAAATGAAGGTAATGCAAAATGACTGGAGAGGGTTTTGTTGTTGTTTTTTTCTATAGA
>NW_015303005.1:0-274 GCF_001447785.1 Gekko japonicus | reverse complement strand
ATAACCTCCTGACCTCCTCAACCAATCACAAGGCAATATCCATGGAATCTTCCAGGCGAGAGTGAATTCCACCTTCCCATACCAGATCCACAGCTGAACTAAGGGAGCCTAATTAATAGGTCTGGCTGGAGGACCTTGACAAATATCTGCCAGCATGTGGGGTGACTAGCACCTGCAGTAAATGAGAGGACTGTGTAGAGCAGTGGAGTGACATCAGAGAACAGTGGAGTTTCAGCTGGGACAGGTTAGAAGATTCCTGTAAGATGGTCTCTGT
>NW_015303004.1:0-274 GCF_001447785.1 Gekko japonicus | reverse complement strand
GGACCGCAACGGCTAGCAGGAGTTTTATACAGCTGTGAATGTCAGCCTTGGTAGCCTTAAAGATCCACTTCCCCCAGTGCCAGGGAAAGTATATAATTGCATTTGTGGGTAGAAATGATTATTTGCGTTCGTTGTCAAGGTTTTACCATCTCTCTGTGTTAAGCATAGCCATTTTGGTAGCCAGATCCCTGTTGTGGGCAGAAATGATTATTTACATTGCAGTTTTACCTGTACCGTAATGATATATGAAGAAGAAGAAGGAGAAGAAGGAGAA
>NW_015303003.1:0-274 GCF_001447785.1 Gekko japonicus | reverse complement strand
AATCGGATAAATAAATAAATAAATAAATATAGCATGAATCAGTTTATCTAGTCTGAATCTGTTGCTGTTGTTCCTCCACTCCCAACTATATTGGGAATTTAAATTACTGAAGAACTAATTTACAAACTTTTCAGCTGAACTTCAAGTGATCTACCAATTTTAATGTCTGTACATTTTACTCATTAGCTGTGATCCATGACATGTTGTCTGCAACTAGGGCCACACTATTTGCTGAGAGATGACACTTAAATTCCATATAATGATATTTGCATTG
>NW_015303002.1:0-274 GCF_001447785.1 Gekko japonicus | reverse complement strand
TCTTCTTCTTAAGATGGTATCCATGATTGTGGTGGGTTTTAGGTTCAGATTAGATGTGATGGAAACCACAGACATCCTAGCATTTTTTAAAGCCGAATTTACATCTGTGTGGCTGGAGAAGGGAGAGGGGCTTGGACCCTTCTACCCCTTGCAAAGTTTGGCTAGTTAGACAAGTTCATGAAGGGTGGGTCTTTGACCTGAATGACCCCGGCAAGCCTGATCCACATCACATCAGTCCTGATGAATGCTTGGATGGGAGTCCACCAAGGAAGTC
>NW_015303001.1:0-274 GCF_001447785.1 Gekko japonicus | reverse complement strand
GTCTACCTCTGTACACAGCTCCTGTGAACAAGATGGACCCGTGTGGCTCAGGCCAAATTCCGTTCTTATACTTTATGGGTTAGAAGCAAAGACTCCCAATTGAAAGGAAACATCCAGTAGTGCCATTCCACAGTGACTGAATGGCTCCTTTTCAGGCAGTGAATTGACCTGCGGCCAAAAGCATCAGTAATGGCCATAAAAGGTTTCTGATTTAGGGGCACCGTTTGAGTAAGAACAGAAGGGATGAGATGGGATTTATACCCTGACCTTCACT
>NW_015303000.1:0-274 GCF_001447785.1 Gekko japonicus | reverse complement strand
CAGTCCACAGATCATGTAAATCTGCCATCCTCATTACAGTCAGCCTGAGGTTGAGTTATGCACAGTAAACCTTGGGGGGTAGCCATCTTCCAAGAATTTGCAACTTATAAGAGGAAAAACAAATGCATAGTCAGTACTATACAAGTATGCCTTGGACTGATGGTAACCACTACCAGTGGCTTCTACAAAGGTCCAGAGATTTTGCGTTCCTTGTTTACAACTTGTATAAATAGTAGCCTGCTTAGAATCCATACTAGATTTGTTTGATCCTGGC
>NW_015302999.1:0-274 GCF_001447785.1 Gekko japonicus | reverse complement strand
TATAATTTTATTTTACTAATGCTCTCTCTCTTTGTTCTCTCCTCTTTCAACTATTTCCGGCACTTTGGCTATTAATCTCTCTTTTTCTTTAAATGTTCTTCTTATGTTTCTTTAATCTCTCTGTTTCTTTAAATACTTTAAGTGTTTTCCCCTTATTACTTAGTCCATTGACAATCCCTTGTTGATCCCTTGTTGATTTAGTCCGTTAATATTCTCTCTATCTCTATCTCTTTATATCTCTTTAGGTCTCTTTAAATGTCCCTTTAAATGTCCC
>NW_015302998.1:0-274 GCF_001447785.1 Gekko japonicus | reverse complement strand
AAAGAATTCACCTGCTGAATCTTGACCTTCCGTTGACCCGCAGTGAAGGAAGGAGGGTCGCATTCCTCTTCCAGTTCAACTGTCATGAACTCGTCTATTGTTAGCTGACTCGCAGGCGTGTCTTCAAACTCTGTAAGTCTAAAAGTAGGCATGAAGCAGAATATAATCACTGAGTATTTTCTCTGAAATATCTCACAGTAGACAACCTATACGCACACATACAACATATCTGAGTATTCAGCCCGGACCTGTGTGGCCCAGGCTAGCCTGATCT
>NW_015302997.1:0-274 GCF_001447785.1 Gekko japonicus | reverse complement strand
ATGATGAACAGTTTTCTAATGAATGGATAACTCCCAAATGTCTGGGACCCATTTCATCCAGCATCTTGCATAGGCACTGGTCAAGGGTACAGGAGAAAATGAGAAGGCAGAGAACTTTATTTCATTCCAATCTTTGTCAGAAGATACACCTGGGAAGAAAAGAGGTTCACCTTGAAACGGAGTCTTCCTGGCTTGCGTAATGAAAATACGGGCATGGATGGTGTCAGAGTAATTGGAATACATTGCCATCCATTACAATGACAATTTCTGGCTT
>NW_015302996.1:0-274 GCF_001447785.1 Gekko japonicus | reverse complement strand
CCCCCCCCCCCCCCCTTCCAGCATCTAAACTGGGCTTTTCATACAGACACACACCTGCCCCCTGTTTTCAGCTAACCTCTTCCAAGCCTTGATGGACACTTGGCCAGAGCAATTTCCTGACATTTAAGGCCCACTGAGCAAATCTATGGCCATTAAGACACATTACCCGTCCTTTTCTTTCACATAGAATAGACTGATCTATAGTAACAAGAATGCAAGCCTCTACCACTAACCTCCACCTTGAAAAATATCCTGACTAGTTATACTGGTTAAC
>NW_015302995.1:0-274 GCF_001447785.1 Gekko japonicus | reverse complement strand
GGGGGGCTGATATAATTCTGTGTTTCTCCACACAGAAAGCCAATAGGTCAGGGAGAAGGGTTCTGGCCTCGTATTCTCCCTGACGTCTTAGCTTTCTACCAACGGGGGCCTCTTTGTTTGTAAAATGTTCCCTGAACCATGTGAGCCCATGGCCGCACGCAGTGTTGAATCCCAGACACGAGATTTACTGCCTCAGTGAGAACGGGAAACTGAGCTGTGAACCAGTGAGGCTCACCTCAGCTGGGAGCTCACTGTGTAGCAAGGTTGCCAGGTC
>NW_015302994.1:0-274 GCF_001447785.1 Gekko japonicus | reverse complement strand
TGGCCTCCTGCCTGGATGCAGTGGTGGAACAGCTAGGTGAGAGTTTCTTGAAGCTAAATCCATCTGCGATTATGTGGCTGGGGAAGCCTTGACCCCTGGGGTGGCCACTTCTACTGACTCTTGATGGGGTCCATCTTTCTACAGTCGATTATGTCAGGAATTTGGGAGTGTGTCTTAATTCTTTGCTTTCCATGAACAAACGTATCCTTGGTGACAAAGATTGCATTTTGCCATCTACGCAAAATGCTCCCTATCTGTCTCGGGAGGACCTTGC
>NW_015302993.1:0-274 GCF_001447785.1 Gekko japonicus | reverse complement strand
CAGTCATGGGATAAGAAGACAGGTCCTGTACTATTTGCATTCCATAGATCCTTTTATGGATCAAAAATTGGTTGAACAACCAAGGGAACTAG
Source organism: Gekko japonicus (assembly GCF_001447785.1). NCBI lineage: Eukaryota > Metazoa > Chordata > Lepidosauria > Squamata > Gekkonidae > Gekko > Gekko japonicus. The sequence goes on along the minus strand of NW_015302993.1, from coordinate 182 downwards.
CAACCCTGTGATGCATATCTGAACAAAAACTCCTGACTTTAATATACACCAATGGGGTCTGAACTGGCTGCGATAAAGAGAGAAAAAGATCTTGGAGTTATACCGGATACCTTGATGAAAATGTTGACTCAATGTGTGGCAGTGGTAAAAAAAAAAGATAAATTCCAAGCTGGGGGTTATTA
>NW_015302992.1:0-274 GCF_001447785.1 Gekko japonicus | reverse complement strand
TGACGTCACCTCCGAATGATGTCATCGCTCTGGTCACATTGGTGTGGAAGGGACTGTTTGGGGGAAGGGTTCCCCCTGCTGGCCAGCTGGGCGGTGGCAGATTGGGGCCCCAGAAAGCGGGTAAACCCATTGGGAGGATGGTGACCCCAGGTTTGGGGAGGGACCCCAGCAGGGTATAATGCCCAAAGAGTCCACACTCCAAAGGGGTCAACAGGGGAACTGATGTAGTCAGGAATCAGTTGTAGCTCTGGGAGATCCCCAGGCCCCACTGGTT
>NW_015302991.1:0-274 GCF_001447785.1 Gekko japonicus | reverse complement strand
TTCTGCACTGAGATGGCACCTTTCTTTGACCGGAAAGTGGTAAAAACAAGGGCAAAACAAAGCAATCCACTGTTTATATAGTTCTGCTGCAAAATCAGATGGCTCGGATAGAAACCCTGGGGGATTTCAGCTCGTACCTAATTAACCTTCCTCATCCTCGGATATGCTGAGACGGGAGTCTATATGGAACACAGAGCACCTGCTTTCTTTACATGCAGAAGGCCCCAAGTTCTGCCCCCGACATCTCCCGCTACAGAACCAGGCAGGAGGTGAT
>NW_015302990.1:0-275 GCF_001447785.1 Gekko japonicus | reverse complement strand
ACAGTGTTTGTTTGGTTGAATCCATTGGAAGCATTTCCATGGATGGATGGCTCTCCACCTGCAAAGCATGACTCCCCCTTGCTGCAGTTCAAAATGACCACCAAAATGCTATTCTTGGGGTTCCCCGTCTCCCAGGAGAGAACTTGTGGGGCATTTTGTCTGCAGTGAGAGTGTGGAGGTGAGAAATAAAGCTCTGTGAGCTGAAATCCTTCTGTCTGTGGAAAGGCTCTGGTAGATCCAAAACGTTGAATGTTGTTGTTCAGTTGCACAGTCGA
>NW_015302989.1:0-274 GCF_001447785.1 Gekko japonicus | reverse complement strand
TGGCGTCTAATGCCATACAGTCCACCTTCAGGGGAACTGATCTGGGTCATCTGGGATCAATTGTGATAGCAGGAGGTCTCCAGGTGCCACCTGGAGGATGGCAAGCTATCCCATGGCTGAGTAGGCATTTGAATCTGGATCACTCTGATACACCATGTCCTTATGGAGCTTTCAAAGACTCTACCCTCTGGAAGAGGAAAAGTGAAAAGAGACACTGGGTCAGGCCTTAGAGCAGGGGTCTCAAGCATGCGGCCCGTGGGCCGGATCAGGCCCC
>NW_015302988.1:0-274 GCF_001447785.1 Gekko japonicus | reverse complement strand
GAGGAAATAGCAGGGGAGGGGAAATGAGATTTCTCCCTGCAATTCCTTGCAGGTCTCCCGCTTGTCTATTCTAATATACAAGCTGCATTTTACAACCTGGACACGAACAGAGCTAGTTCAGGAAACATGGAGAGAACTTTAGCTGCACCATAACTGTCTTGGGAGCCAGAGAGGCACTTGCTGAAACACTCTGCTTCCACCAGCTGGGCGCTATAACCATCCTTTTCATCACATAAAAAGGGTACCTGCCTCACAATTAAAAGCTTCGGCCTTA
>NW_015302987.1:0-274 GCF_001447785.1 Gekko japonicus | reverse complement strand
GGGTTTTTTTCCTGCACCAGAATTATGTTCTGATAAATACATTCCATAATAGAAGTCTCCACATTCAGGGATGAGTCTTCTGCTATCATACAGTGCTTAACATAGCCACAGAAACAACCAAGTGAAAGTACAAAAATCTTTTTTGTAACCTTAGTGACTTTTGTGAGAGTACAGGTATTTGAGGGAGCATTGTGAGACAGTGTAACCTGATTAACTCTGAAGTAATTCAGTTGTTTTCCAGGTGATGCTTCATAGTGAGCTTAGTATTGGAAAG
>NW_015302986.1:0-274 GCF_001447785.1 Gekko japonicus | reverse complement strand
GCGAGGGGGAGAGGGAGGTGGGGTGGGGTGCAGGAAATAAAACGGTGGCTGACCAGTCACAACCAGTGTAGCGAAACTGAAAAGTTCAACCGACTCATCTTCCAGCCGATTTTTTCCTCTCCTCCCCCACCCCCTTTCCAAAGAAAGACTCTGAAGCTGAAAGTTGGGGGCAGTCTGCTATTCTGCAGCAGGAAGCGCTTCTTCTCTCCCCCGCCCCCGTTGTTACAGGCTTTGTGTTTCCGTCTTTCCTCCTCCCCAAGCAAATTGACAAGAG
>NW_015302985.1:0-274 GCF_001447785.1 Gekko japonicus | reverse complement strand
CACAGGTTATCTGGACAGCCAATTGGATTAACTTTTTCACCTAAACTGGAACATAGCATTTTCTTATTTTTTTCTTATTGCTCCCCATATTGTAATTAAGAAAACAGTAATGGATCTTTAGGCAGTTTGTCAGTTCAGAGCTGAAGCCTACTTGGCAAATAAAAAGATCCATGCCCCAGCTCAGTTTTGTATCAAAGGAGGAGGAAGTAGAAAAGGAAGAAGAAACAAACCAGTCACCTTCTAGGCCTGACCTGGATAGTCCAGACTAGCCCGA
>NW_015302984.1:0-274 GCF_001447785.1 Gekko japonicus | reverse complement strand
CAGATGAGACACATAAAGGGAAAATTCAGACAGAGTATCTGTTTCTATGCATATTAGAGGAAAGATAGTTAAATATCCTTTTGCCTGGGTCTTGAGCGAGCAAGTCTGCAACCATATACATATTTAAAGGGGGCTCCCATTTAATTTAAAAGGGACTTGCTGCTGTATGAGTTATACAGGCTTTTACAGTGTCATTTGAAACACACAATAATGTAATTCCAGCAGAGCTAATAGTCCTTACCTCTGAGTAGGGTTGCCAGCCTCCAGGTAGTGG
>NW_015302983.1:0-274 GCF_001447785.1 Gekko japonicus | reverse complement strand
AATCACTTCCAGTGGAAACCCGGAAGCAACGTTATATTCCGCCTTCTGTTCTCTAGGAACTCCCCAAATCACTATGAATTCCTAGAGCCCGTGAGTTGGCTGTGAAGTCATTTCCGGGTTTTTAGCCAGAAGTGAGAATATGACACATGCAATACTGTTTTCTTCTGTCCCATTTTCTTCCTATTGCCTGGAGGAAAGCAACCAGGGGGTAGCAGCAAAAGTGGGAGAATGTTTGCCACCAGCAAGTAAGTGGCAAGCCTGATAAGGTACATAC
>NW_015302982.1:0-274 GCF_001447785.1 Gekko japonicus | reverse complement strand
CCAAATGTATGCCTCAGGCTAGCAGCTACTGGCAGTTCCTCTCTTAACGTAGCCCACCTAGCATCAACCAGAGGCCACACCTTCTCCATTGCTTCTCCAGCTTTATGGACTGGGCTCCTGGAGGGGTGCACTATCTGTAGAAATTTTTGGAGGTATTGGAGGCTATTTTATTTGTTAAGCTTTTAATGGAATATTAAATGCAAGCATATCTTGGGGAGGGGGATCTTTGGGGTTTTTAATCTGACTTCAGCCACAAGGAAAGGTAGGATATACA
>NW_015302981.1:0-274 GCF_001447785.1 Gekko japonicus | reverse complement strand
TTAGTGGTTCTGGTTAGGGATCCACTTGGTGTTTTCAGGGTCCAGTTTTTCAGGACCAGTCTTTGCAACGGACATCCAATTCGAGGGGTTGGGGCAGCAATCATTGAAGAGAACACCTCCAAATCCGTTCTGAACAGAATTCGCTCCCACTTCTCTCAGAATCCTCCTGGAATTTCAAGCACATGCAACAAAAGGACCCTGGACCCTGAAGTGAGCATTACTGGACCCTGAAGTGAGCATGAAGTTCTGTGCATGTTCACTACAGATGCCGTTC
>NW_015302980.1:0-274 GCF_001447785.1 Gekko japonicus | reverse complement strand
TGTTTGAATTTTGAATGCAAGGGCCTTAGGCCTACGGGTCTCTCTCCACATTTCACCACAACTGTGTGCAGTAATATTATTCTGACATTTTGAGAACTTGGCAAAACCTCTTCTTGGGTGCAAATGGATTTGGGGGGATGGATGCGAGGGGGAACCAACCTTATGATGTTGGCCAGTCATCTTTGCCTTGTGGGAGGGTTGGCTGTATAAACGAGAGGTGTATGGGTGGTATTGTAGTACAGGCAGGCCTGTGGCTATGGTGGGGCTTTGGGGG
>NW_015302979.1:0-274 GCF_001447785.1 Gekko japonicus | reverse complement strand
TTGTTGTGAGAGAATGGAGGAAGGGAGAATGATGCTTTAAGCTGCATCAAGTTCCAACTGAGGAGAAAAGTGGGAGGTAAATAAATGCAAATTGCATGCAGATTAACTCAAGCCTTACTATAGTCTAGTTTTGAACTGAATATGGTCAGTGAACAGGACTTGCAGCATAGAAATGCAGGGATAAAATAAACATTCTTATTTGTGTCCTATTTCCAGTTGGATAAAGGCCTGGCTGACATGGTATAGAACATGGTATCAACTCAGGACTCTGCCA
>NW_015302978.1:0-274 GCF_001447785.1 Gekko japonicus | reverse complement strand
TGGTCTGAAGGTTAGCTTGACTGCATGGCGAGGCCCACATGGCCGTGGCCATCTTGATACATTACACCCCTCTCCCCATAGTTCCAAAGTACTAACATACAAAGTCCCGCAAGTACTCTGGCATCTGACGTTCTCTCGTTGATCGGTGGAGCTCCATCGGAGGAGCCCCTGGTTCGTTGTTTGATGCTGCTGGCACTGTCACGGTGGTTGGCGATGTTCCGGTGGTGGACGTCTGTTCGGGGTTTAGCGTTGGAGTGGGGCCTGGGGCTGGAAC
>NW_015302977.1:0-274 GCF_001447785.1 Gekko japonicus | reverse complement strand
AAGGCAGTTTTACTGCAGTTTTACAGTACTTGGGACTCGGTAAATGTACACATTGCTTTCAAGGCAGTAGGTAGTTGCTGCATGATCATTCCAAGAACACAGAGTGAGGTACGCTAGAAGACAAGATAAGTGTCTGGATTATTTTTGACTGTACCATTGACAGCTTTTGCTATGGATCTTTCGGTAGTTTATGTCACAGATGTCACAGATAGTTCCTAGTTAAGTATGTTTTGGCTATTCCCATTGCACAATAGTTCCATCCAGTCCAGACATC
>NW_015302976.1:0-274 GCF_001447785.1 Gekko japonicus | reverse complement strand
TGGGTCAAAATCGTACACAGTTTGCAAGTTGGGCTCAGCATCCAGCACCCAGTGTTCATGCGAGGAGATGCCAGTGTTATTGCTCGCTTGCTTGCTGGAGCCTCGTGTCTTTGATGTGTCCTTCCTAAATGCTGATCGCCTCTTGCCTTCAGAGGGTGGGGGATTCTCGAGGCCTCCAGCCAACATGCTTTCCCCAGCTGAGAGTTGAAATGCATTCATAATACATAATCGGAAATATGCAAGTCACTGTTGGCTGTATGCTGCTGCTGCTGCT
>NW_015302975.1:0-274 GCF_001447785.1 Gekko japonicus | reverse complement strand
ATCCACCAGGGTGATCAAGGCTGTTTCAGGTCCATAACCAAGTCTAAAACCAAATTTTAAAGGATCTTAAAAAATTGTTGGCATTCTATGGCATTCCAGTGGCTTTGCTCTCATTCTCTGGAGTTTTTCAGATCTGATTTGGGTCAGTCTTTAAACTTATAACACAATTGTTCACCAGTACTTTACACATGCAGTCAAAGCCCTATTGAGGTTTCTTAGGGATAATATTCTTTTTAAGTTTTGTTGCATCTTAATTAGGTGCTTATAGTTCACT
>NW_015302974.1:0-274 GCF_001447785.1 Gekko japonicus | reverse complement strand
CCACTACACCAAACTGGCTCTGTGAAAATAAACCTCTTCACCATGGGTAGGAGATGGATAACATTATGTCAGAGCAGAAAAGGGGATCTTGGTATAGATTGGGGGTACGAAATCCGTGTTTGTGTGGTTGATGTAAGTGTTTTTGTCAGGACTAAATAACTTCCACTTTGTGTGTTTTACTCTTGGCTTTTTCTGGACACAGAGATGGGTCGATCAGTATTGCAGACTTCAAATCCAGTTGGCGGAACGGATTGGCTTTCTTAGCTGTCATTCA
>NW_015302973.1:0-274 GCF_001447785.1 Gekko japonicus | reverse complement strand
GAGGGGAAAATAAGATGCTCCCCAACAGGGGCTTGTACATGACTCTTTTGCAAACTCACCTGGAAGCAGAATTGACTCAAATAGCCAAACGAAATAAAAACATAAGCCAAAATAATTAATTATATTCTGCCAATAAAAGCAATAAAGGTGAGGTATATTTGGGTCTACAAAGCCCAAGGGGTGCTCAAGATACTCGATAGTATTTGTGTTGGAAGCAGTAAAAGAATACTGCTGAAGTTCTATAATTTCCTTTAGCTTGAGTGGTACATATACA
>NW_015302972.1:0-274 GCF_001447785.1 Gekko japonicus | reverse complement strand
GGAAGACCAGCTTTGAACTCAGAAACCTTCCCTCCTCCTTTTGTTTATTTTTACTGCATTTTATTTTTTGTATTGTAAATGAAATATAGAGGGTTCAACACACGAGTAGTGATCAGCTCACACTTTACTGTGAATCAGCTCAAACTAAGAACCACTCTAGCAGGACCAAAGCCCCGCTTAAATCCATGTCCAACACCACACCCAACACACACACACTACTTGTGAAAGGCTATTTACAGAGCAGTTCCTGGTCTATAGGTTCCTTCCAAGATCC
>NW_015302971.1:0-275 GCF_001447785.1 Gekko japonicus | reverse complement strand
ATTCGCGGGAGCCAAACCGGAAGCCAGCACAGGAGTACTCTTGAGTGGCATTTGATGGGCTAATGGCTGATGGAGCGCACTACACAGCCAATGGGAGAGCTGGAAATGGCCAATATGTAAGGGAATTATATATATAGGATTATACCCCACTTCCTTCTCCAACGGGGACCCGAAGTAACATGCAACATTGCTCTCCCTTTTCCCGTGATTATTTTATAGAATTATTTTATAGAAATGGTTTACAAAGCAATCCTAAACAGAGTTATACCCTAAAT
>NW_015302970.1:0-274 GCF_001447785.1 Gekko japonicus | reverse complement strand
CCAATGGAAAGGGATTACACTTTTTATTCTACGCGTCACTGTACATACACATGCATAGACTATATTCTAATAACTCCTGAGTTGGCCAACCATGTTCAATCTTCGGACATTGGTACTCAGCTCTGGTCTGATCACTGCTGGGTGAACTGCAACATTGATATCAATAATGAAAGATGACCACCACCGTTGTGGACTTTAAATAGTTCTTTATTATTAAATGGAACAATAACACAAACAATGGAGCAAAATATTCGGAATTATTTCTTAGACAATC
>NW_015302969.1:0-274 GCF_001447785.1 Gekko japonicus | reverse complement strand
GACTGCCAATCAGTATTAAGCCTCCAGTTTGGCCAGGCATGGTTATAAGTTATCTGGGACCTTGGCTTTCTGTCCTTGCCTGGCTTAACAGAGCAGGCTCCTATTCCTTCTGTTGTCCTTCTCATTCAGGTTTCTCTGTACCTTCCAGGTCTAGAATCTGTTTACCTTTGCTAGAAGCTGTCTTTTCATTGGACAGAGGAGAGACATCAGTCCCCCATGCTGCCACATAGGAAGCCCTACATTTAGCCTCTGTGTAAAGAAGTCATTTTTTCCC
>NW_015302968.1:0-274 GCF_001447785.1 Gekko japonicus | reverse complement strand
GGGAGATTAAATATATGTAGGAGAGAGGTCAAGAAAGGCCGTTTGTGCGAGATCTGTGCTGTATACATAATCTGTATCTTATCCAGCTGTGGTTCCTGTAACTTTGTGAGGGCCTATGGCCAAACACAATAAATTGATCCATACAACCTTTATGACATTACCTACGTCACAGTGTGCTGTGGGGGTCCGATGGGCAGGAGCTGTGTCCACAGCATAGTGGCGCTGTATGAATACATTCTGAGCCCATTGCGGCTTTGCGCCCTGCTCGCAAAAA
>NW_015302967.1:0-275 GCF_001447785.1 Gekko japonicus | reverse complement strand
TCTTCAATGCAGACATTAGTAGAAGCCAGCATGGATTTTTCATAAATAAATCCTACCAATCAAATTTTAACTGCAGTTTTTATCAGGTTACTACCCTAGTGGAGTGTGGGTGTGCTGTAGACATAATATATGTTTATCTCAACAAAGCAGTTAACAACCCTATAAAGTTTTGGTTAGCAAACTAGTTAAATGGAAGCTAGATGACAGTACTCTCAAATCATATCAAATCAGCCAGTATCATAATGTCCCGATATAAATCAATGGTGCAACCTCAT
>NW_015302966.1:0-274 GCF_001447785.1 Gekko japonicus | reverse complement strand
ATGCTCTAGCCCTCGTCTCTATGGCTTCCTTAGCCAGGCTTCCTTAGCCATAGAGATTTGGAGGGGTGACATTCTAGAGCGTCACAATCCGGCCGCCATTTTGTCCCCCGCCACCCGATTCCTACAAAGCAGGTGTGGGTATTGCAAATCAGGGGGAACCCCGCCCCCCAGCGGGGGTTTGGTAACCCTAGGACCAGCAATGGTTAAAGGGGGGGGGGACGTAAGAAAGCAAGTTGTGGTGCCTTCTGCCCCTTGGTCTCCACTTTCTAACAAG
>NW_015302965.1:0-274 GCF_001447785.1 Gekko japonicus | reverse complement strand
GACCTGAAAGTCCCAAAGGATCTGGCTGATCAGACCTTTCTCAGTTCGAGCCCAAAATGTGATCCAGGGTGGAGAGGCCAACGCAGAGGCTCCTTCCCAAGGTCTGGCTTCTATCACACTCGAGCAGAACACTTTGCCAGCAGAAAAAGTGAAGGGCCCATTTCGCGGCTTGTTTATGGGTTGGAAAACCCCAAAAGATGCCAACAAAAGGAGACCGAGTGGAATATTAATATCTAAGGAAGGAGATCAAAACCACTTGACGTTCCTGGCACTC
>NW_015302964.1:0-275 GCF_001447785.1 Gekko japonicus | reverse complement strand
ACATGCACAGACAACATATTTACCAGTTGTGCTGGTGCTGGCTGCTGCTGCAGGTGCCAACTCCAGCCTCGACCACCATGACGGAGGACACCAGGAGTGGCTGTGGGCCCAGCTGCTGTAACTGCAGACTCCGGGAGCCACTTGGATCCTGGCAGATGCCCCAGTCGCTGCCAGGAGAGGATCTGGACCAGGCTGCACCAGCATAGCACTCTGGGAACTGTTCTCTGCCTGGCTTAATAGAATCACAGAATCATCGAATGTTAAAGTTGGAAGGG
>NW_015302963.1:0-275 GCF_001447785.1 Gekko japonicus | reverse complement strand
TTTTTTGTGACAGTTTAAATTTTTATTCATTATGTCATCTATCATAGTTTGCTAGGAGAAGGACTGGACTGATAATATCTTAATTTTGGATTCAATCAATCATTAAAGAATTAAGGATCAGACTACAGTCCATGTTAGTGCCGTTGTTACTGAATGACATTCAGTCAATGGAAAATGTAATATTTTTCATGAAACAGTAGCTATACTAAGATACCCGGTTTATGAGGACATTGCTTCTACAATCTATTTTTATTTCCCTTCATGTGAATAAATTG
>NW_015302962.1:0-275 GCF_001447785.1 Gekko japonicus | reverse complement strand
TTTGTAAAGCTTAATGGGCTCTTTTTGAGAGACACAATTATGAGCATGGGGGCATGGTGTGGCATCAACATATGGCCAATCCTTCCGCTGCCAAGTTTACAGTGTGCACCACCGATCATATTGGTGCACTGCACAACATACTGAGCTACCTTTTCTTATCTTTTTTGGCCACAGGGATCAAGTGGAAACGCAAGGATTTCAGGGGAAAACACCAACGATGACACCGTGAAGTCAGTTCCAGTTACAAAGCCAGAAGTGATATCATGGTACTGTGG
>NW_015302961.1:0-275 GCF_001447785.1 Gekko japonicus | reverse complement strand
ATAGTTTGGCTAGTAAGAACTGAAATATAATTGCAAGGCTTCTTTTACATTCATGGTTGCATATATGCAAAATTTTAAAGGCAGATCACATGGACTTTTCAAAATCCTGATTTAAAAAAAAAATATTAAAAGTGTTCTTTGTTTTAAAGGGGTTTCAACAAACATAAAATGCCAAGAATCTAAAGTCTGATGTGTAAAGAACAAACAAAGGGTTGGGGAAGGACCTGTAAGAAAATGTGTAAAACTAGGAGCACTTATCCATCCTTTTTTTAAAA
>NW_015302960.1:0-275 GCF_001447785.1 Gekko japonicus | reverse complement strand
AAAAAACATACAGAACAAAGTAGACATAACACAGAACACCCATAAATCCACCACCTTCAACCCCAATCAGTTTAGCGCATATCATCTGCACCACTCTATTTATTTACACATTTTGTACCTGAATTCATTCATCTAACAACAAATTAATTTATCCTACAGATCTTTCTTGATCTGTAGTTATTTTCAAGCCGTCTATTACATATTAAGTTGTGTTTTCAAGTCCTGTTGAGGACCTTATATTAGTGATAATTTTCAACAGTTTGCTTACCAAAAAA
>NW_015302959.1:0-275 GCF_001447785.1 Gekko japonicus | reverse complement strand
CAATCTCTTCTTCTCTTCTTTTTCTATCAAAAGTGCCTGTCTGTTTGGTAGACATAAGTGGAGTAACAGTCTCCTGTCCCATTTTCTGGGCCACTGTCACATACCCCCTTTGTATTGTTTTTAAACCCCAGATTTGCTTTCTTGCACTCATATACCCAGTCACCCAGCCATCTGGTTATTATTGTCTGCTGCTTTCTTTCAGTAGAAACTGAAGTGGTTGCTTCACATCCCTTGGCTATTTCATAGTCTCACCTGAAGGCACTCTTCTCTTTCCT
>NW_015302958.1:0-275 GCF_001447785.1 Gekko japonicus | reverse complement strand
GGGCCTGCAAAACAGAGTTTTTCCACCAGGCCTACAGCTGAGGGCAGTACTGGACCTCCAGCCTACAGTTAGTTCTGGCCTCCCCCCCTTCTTTTCCCCTCCCCTTCTGCTTCCCCCCTTCCTTCCCTTCTATTTATGTTGCATATTGCTCATCTGTGTCAATTTTTATGCCATCTTAAATTTCATAGTAACTATCTTATTGATTTTTGCATTTATTGTTTTTTTAAGACAGTGTTAAACTGTATATTCATAAATTGTTGTCACCCACTCTGAGC
>NW_015302957.1:0-275 GCF_001447785.1 Gekko japonicus | reverse complement strand
TTTTTTCCTCTGCCAATTTAGCTTTACCCTATTCTGAGAAACATTTGCTTTAACAATACTGATGGGGAAGAAACCCCTTTTCTTTTAAGAAAATGGAGACCAGGTAGTTGGGTATGATATTTTGAACCTGATCACCTTCTTTAAAAAAAAAACTCCTTCCAGAGAGTCCAAGTTGGAAGGATAGACCCACACGCTCCTGCAGGCAAAGAGCTCTCCATGAATGAAAGTGCCATTGTGTGGAATCAGAAGTTCAATCAGGTATGAATGAATTGTTA
>NW_015302956.1:0-275 GCF_001447785.1 Gekko japonicus | reverse complement strand
AAGATTGTACTGTAAATGACTTCTAGGCAGGTCTGGTCCCTCTCCATTAAGCAATGGCCCACTAGTTTCAGAGGGATTCCTGTATTCATCTGTTGCAGCCCAAATGACAAAGAGCCTTACTTAAAAGACTAACCAGTTTGTTTTGTCAGAAACTTCTGTGAGCCCACTTTGTCAAAGACTGTGTCTGCTAGATTGCATCCCTCTGAAATATCCCCAGTTGCCTTCTGGGTTCAGAGACAAGTTCTCTATGGGCTACGTTCCCTCTAAGCTGTGGA
>NW_015302955.1:0-275 GCF_001447785.1 Gekko japonicus | reverse complement strand
GCAGGGCCCTGATCTCAATAGGGAGCATAAACCTACCTGAGCACAGATTGGTTTTACTTTTTAAAACTTGAACAAGAATGTATTTAATGGGGGGGGGCACACAGAACTTGGTAAATATTAATAGTTTCTTCAGCCCTTCCTGTCTGACCCCTGGAAAAAAATCATTCCTGGGGTTGTGAGATCTACACAGAGGAACAGTTATGCAGGTCAGTGGGCTTGCATGAGGAGGGAGGAAATGAACACATGCCATTTTGTTACACTCATGATAAAACATT
>NW_015302954.1:0-275 GCF_001447785.1 Gekko japonicus | reverse complement strand
ATGATCTCTGTGTAGGCCCTGAATGGACACTAACGGTTCTACATGTGGTGGGGAATTCACTCCCACCCCATGGCGCACGCACAATCTACACAGAGATCGCTCAAGATATTTTGATACCAGAGACAGAAAACCTAAAGGGCGCCCCCTTGTGATGAAATAAAAAATATATGGTGGTGGACACTACATAATGGACAATATTTTATAGTATTGTAAACCTGATACCTGGGGTGGCCTGCTTCATGCTGGCCCTGAACGTACACACCAGGGCTGTGTGT
>NW_015302953.1:0-275 GCF_001447785.1 Gekko japonicus | reverse complement strand
GTCTCAGAAGCTCCTTCTGGGGCTGAACACAGCGTTGGCTCCTTCCACCCTTTCGAGGGCTGCTCTGTCCTTCAATTCTCCAGACGGTTGATTGTTCTTCTAGCCAAAAGGAATTGAAGTGGAAGGAAAAAACACAAGAACCCTCCCCAAAGGTGGAGAAGAGCCCTACCAGAGGAGACCAAATGCCCATCTGGTCCCGCATCCTCTTTCCCACAGTCGCCAGTGAGACGCTTCTAGGAAGCTGACAAGCTGGGCGTGAAGGTCTCAGGCCTTCT
>NW_015302952.1:0-275 GCF_001447785.1 Gekko japonicus | reverse complement strand
AGTTTGCTCCTGGGCTCCTCCAGACTGAGCCACAGTGAAGAAGGGTGACCTCCTGCAGATGGGGCTCTTGGAGGGGGGGGTCTGCCTTGGCTGGGCACTTAGAAGGGGTGTTGAGAAAGGCCTCCCTCATGAGGGAAGGAGGATAGCTTGTTTTCGACCCTCTGTGCAATCCCATATCTGGGGTTGCACAGGCCCAGGCCCAGATGTGTGCCTGCATGGAAGGCAACTCAACAACCTACAGTGACAGGTAAGCACAACCCTGTTTTTTACCTGGA
>NW_015302951.1:0-275 GCF_001447785.1 Gekko japonicus | reverse complement strand
TCCCTTAGGTACGCTGGACCCTGGCCAGAGTTGCTTGTGGTTCCCAGCCCCAGAGAAATCTGGCTGTCTTCAACTAGGGCCGGAGCTTTTAGTATTCTGTCCCCAACCCGGTGGAATTCTCTGCCAATTAACATTGGTGGCCTGTGGGACTTACTACAGTTCCACAAGGCTTGAAAGGCAGGGATATTCCGCCAGGCCTTTAATTTGAGGGCAGCGACGGTTTCCATCTGGCCGGCCCTCTCACCCTTTCACCTGCAAGGTGGTAGCACAACTGG
>NW_015302950.1:0-275 GCF_001447785.1 Gekko japonicus | reverse complement strand
GCGGGGATGATTATAACTTGCTCTCGCTATAAGGAATGTTTGGGCGGGAAGGATTATAACGATTGTGCACCATTTACTGAAGCATCTCTTAATTATTAGGTTTCCAGAAAACGATTTTATAAATCATCTGAAAGACTTTCTCACTTAGGCAGATCTGTATCATCCCCTCCAGGGGCTAATACTATAATTTCAAAACATCGTAGCACTAACATTTTAGGTACTTGAGAGAGCAGTTGGCTTTGATAATAATTCCAGAGTAGCCATGTTAATCTGTC
>NW_015302949.1:0-275 GCF_001447785.1 Gekko japonicus | reverse complement strand
AGCGTGAAGATTTCACACTCCGATTCGAACGGGGCACTATGCTCGGAAGCAGTGAAAATTCAGGGGGAAAAACCCAATTTAAATATCAGTTAATTCCTAATTCCCCCGAATCTCAATGTATTCAATGCATTTAAATTTCAGTAAACAATTTCGGTATTTAAATAGTGTTACCAAAGTGTACACCGTGTACAAAAATGTGCACCATGTACAAGCCCTGCGGTTTGTCCACGTTTCATCTCCCGCACTTAACCCGTCTAACATAATTGATTTGCTGC
>NW_015302948.1:0-275 GCF_001447785.1 Gekko japonicus | reverse complement strand
GGCAGCCATGATGACCACATGGTGACTTGATTGCCTGATGCAAAGGTCATGGATGGTCTATCCTGTGTAGATAAGTTTTTAGGTAGTATAAGAAAAGAGCCAGTTATCATAATACATATTGATGCTGATGACAGTTAGAAATGTAGTTGGGAAGTTCTGGAGCTAAATTTAGGCTGCTGAGTAGAGTATTAAAGTCCAAGAATTCCAAGGTAGCATTATCAGAAATTTTACCAGAAGCAAGGGCAGCTAGATAGGCTGAGCTGAGACGTCTCAGT
>NW_015302947.1:0-275 GCF_001447785.1 Gekko japonicus | reverse complement strand
AGGGCTTGGTCTCCAGGCCCCCGATCACTGCCCCTCCTCCTTGCCACCTGCTCCTCCACCCCGCCAGACCCAGCAGTCTCCAAGTCAGGGGTACGGTTCTCAGTGCAAAGGACGGACAGGAGCACGGAAGAGTGACGGCACAGGAGCAAAACAAAACGGGCTAGGAGAAACTAAGGCTGTTCTGTACCAGTGGCGGTATCCAAGACAGCCCAAAGAGCCTAAAATACGTTTACTCAGAAGTAAGTCCCTTCAGCTTTGATTGGTGCTGGGAAATG
>NW_015302946.1:0-275 GCF_001447785.1 Gekko japonicus | reverse complement strand
CCTCTCACTCTGGTTTGTGTATGAAATGCTGATATTTTTAAAATTTAATTGTTTGAATTTTATACATTGTTTATCACAATATTTAATGTGACCTTGTAAGCCACCCTGGGCCCATTTGTGGGGAGAGCGGGGTCTAAATCAAAGGAATAAAATAAAAAAATGGAGGGAACAGGACTGCATAGTGTTGCTGTGTCCTGTGCCTGATCTGGATTGAGGTCTTGCAGCAATGTTTGAACAGCTAAATTCTCCTCTAAAATGCCACTGGCAGCCATGGC
>NW_015302945.1:0-275 GCF_001447785.1 Gekko japonicus | reverse complement strand
CAGTTAAAACCAGAATAAAATAACAAACCACAAATCTCTCCCTCCCATCCCTTAAAAGATGGCTGCCATTCACCCCCCCTGCAAACAAGCAAGTTCATTTTCATAGTAATTTTGCATAGCAGACAATGGAAAATTGTACCCCACAACGCTCCTGAGAGAGCATACCTTTGCCCATGGCATCGAGCTGTGAAAATCTCAGCTGGCCTTGGGCAAGTGATAATCTCTTGCAATAATACACTTTCTCATTTAGAGAACTTCTGCACAAAATTATGACA
>NW_015302944.1:0-275 GCF_001447785.1 Gekko japonicus | reverse complement strand
GCAGAAATCTGAAGAACTCACAATCCAGCACACTGGTTTTGTGGTATTTTGATTGATGCTCATGAAAAGGTATTACAGGACTTTTGTTCTAGATTTTTCCCAATCTGGCAACCTGTAACTACCTTGAATAGTCCATCTTTTGGGTTACCTGTCCCTGGCAAATCAATGTCCCGAATTTGTCCCTGTTTTCTCTTTTGGGATTGCCTTTTTGAAAAATACACAAAAATACACATTACGATGCACTGCTTCTGTTTTATCCTCACCCCCACCCGATA
>NW_015302943.1:0-275 GCF_001447785.1 Gekko japonicus | reverse complement strand
TTCTTCTTCTTCTTAAATGAGAATGCGTTTTCGTATGTAAGTGGAATAATAAACCATGCGGCCTTGGTGACTGCAGTTGTGGCTCTGAACACATTGCATTCTGCTGCAGTCCTTCTCCTTGATAACACATTCTCAGTTGCAGGGAAATCTTGGCATGGAGGAATATTCATTCATGCAAGCAGTATGAAGGAGTTTAGTTCAGACACAGTTTTCCCCTCCTAATTCGCTGTTTGTGAGAACAAGTCTTGATGCTACAGAGCAAAATCCTGGAAATA
>NW_015302942.1:0-275 GCF_001447785.1 Gekko japonicus | reverse complement strand
GCCAGGATTACCCCACATTACTTCAGGATTACCCCACATTAACTTCTTCAGAATCTATGAAAGGGAGGATACTGGCTTGCCCGCACAACTGGCGTTTCTTACACTAATTTCTGTTTCTTGTTTCCTAATAAAAGGTGTGTTGTGTTGCTTCTTAGTATTTGTCAGCTGAATTGTACAGCTCATAGCTGTTTCTACAATACTCCAGTCCTGATGTGCTCTCCTCAGGGGACCCAACTTTAAGGAAGAAAAAGTTGAAGCCAGCCACTTGCCTCTTA
>NW_015302941.1:0-275 GCF_001447785.1 Gekko japonicus | reverse complement strand
AGAGGCGGTCCTGAAGGTATGTTGGTCCCGGGCCGCATAGGGCTTTGAAGCTGTAGACGTATGTGCAACGGCATAGTTGATCCTTTCCCCGATGGCCAGTGTAGCTTCTGTACTCCGCTAGTCTATAGTTCCCGCCTTTGCCCCCCTGTGCAAACACCCCCCCTGCCCCATATTTCCCATATAGTTTATTTCCTTTTCTTTTCCGTTCTAATGTTTCATGATTTTTCTTTTTTCAGTATGACAGATTAAACCTGATCAAAGTAAGAATCTGACTC
>NW_015302940.1:0-275 GCF_001447785.1 Gekko japonicus | reverse complement strand
GCTTTGCTGCTGAATTTTTAAGAAAAATTAACATGTTAATGTACTCCAGTGTGGGTCTGGTGGGCAGATGATTCACAGTAAGGCCAGACTGAGAAAACCTACGTTTCAGAGGCATTGATGAACCAGTGGTTTAACCCTGCAGAATGCAGCTTCCCAGGACTTCTGCTGGTTTCACTCCTGACTCTATATGCCTGGAAAAAGCAGCTAAGATGGCCACCCACCCACCACACCTGGCCTGGATCTACAGCCCTGGGGGCCTGGTAGGGTTGCCAGCT
>NW_015302939.1:0-275 GCF_001447785.1 Gekko japonicus | reverse complement strand
TGTTCCTTGTGGAGAGAATTCTCAGTTGTATTCAACCAAGACACGATGAAGGGATGCCTGGCTGCTCCCCCCTCATCTCCAGAATACAGCCTCAGATCTAAGGGCACATGTGCTGAGCTGGAGATATTTTCTGCAGCTCATAATGTAGTGATTTCTAGGGGTCAAAATAAATAAGAAGTCCAGTGACACCTTAGCAAGTAAGAAAATTTATCCCAGCATAAGCTTTCTAGAGTCAGAGCTTGAGGAGACTCCTCCCCCCTGCACTTCCTGGGCTA
>NW_015302938.1:0-275 GCF_001447785.1 Gekko japonicus | reverse complement strand
TTGGCCACAGCCCCCTGCAAAAACAATCTAATATGGGGATGTTTGGTAATCTTGAACCCCTCCAAAGAAAGTAGTACCGTTGCCAACGCCACTAGTTGTCTACAGAGGGTGGAAGCCTGGAGACCTGTGTCCAACCCGTCTTGCAGGAATGACACAAGCGAAGATACAGATGGAGATAACGGAGTTACCTTCTTGCATTTGCATTATCTGACAAAGGCCTTCCATGTAGTGTTGTATATGCGAGTCATGGATTTTCGTCTGGAAGCCATGATGGT
>NW_015302937.1:0-275 GCF_001447785.1 Gekko japonicus | reverse complement strand
TCTTAACCACTTGAGCCAGCGCAGTAAAGAAATACTGATCTGCAAATCTGGAGAGGCCCTTAACTGGGGCAGCCCAATCACCAGCCTACGGACAGGCACAGGACAATCAAGTCTGCTATAAGAAGGGATCTACATTCATTTCATACCACAGACTGCCTGCAGCACCAGACCACAATTCTCTCTAGGCACAGACTGTGATATTGGGCACAGAGTCCAGAATCTTAGAATTGATGCTCTTTTTTATTTGTTTAAAGATTTAGCAGAAGCCACCTACA
>NW_015302936.1:0-275 GCF_001447785.1 Gekko japonicus | reverse complement strand
TGGGGTTGGACTGGTTTAAACCGTTGGGCATTGGGCTGTATGGGGTGAACCAGTTACAGGAGAATAAATGGGACATTCTGTACGAGAAGTTTCCCACAGTTTTTGGAGATGGACTGGGGAAGTATAATGGGCCCCCTATCTCATTTGAATTAGATCCAAAAATAACCCCCATTCGGTTAAAGTACAGAAAGGTGCCCATTCCGATACGGCCCAAGGTGGAAAAGGAGTTAGATAAGCTCATTGAGCAGGGGGTCCTGGAACCAGTGCCTCACAGT
>NW_015302935.1:0-275 GCF_001447785.1 Gekko japonicus | reverse complement strand
ACTGTCCTCAAACAAATGCCTGGCAGGACCGATCTCTGCCTTACAGGCGCTGCAGAGAGTTCCACCAAATTGGAGATGGGGCAGAAGACGCCCTGGCTCTGGTCGAGGACACCCAGATATCTCTTACACTGACCTTGTTCTCAAAATAGCTTTGAATATTTTATTGCCTCTTACTCCTGTCAGATTTTGCTTATTTAAGAATTGAGGAAATGTTGATGAAATGTTGACTTTGGCCCCAGAGTGTGAAAACCAAAACCTCGCCCTTGAAGTATGTC
>NW_015302934.1:0-275 GCF_001447785.1 Gekko japonicus | reverse complement strand
TGAACCAGAAAGACAAATAAGAATTAAGAATAAATATTTAAGCCTGTCTTAAAAGGAAGAACCTGCATTTGAACTTTGATGGGGCCTGCTCTGATATCTCCAATATGGTATTAAACTTTCAGAGAGGGAGCATATCAGTATCCTGCTGTTTTCTTCTTAATTTGGCAAGCCTTATAATTAAAGGAAACGAAACTAACTGAAGGTTTGTGAACAGCACCTTTCATATAGGTAAATAGATTGTGCACAGGCTAGTTAATCAGGGTTGCCAGCCTCCC
>NW_015302933.1:0-275 GCF_001447785.1 Gekko japonicus | reverse complement strand
GCAATCTCACTTGCCTGGGGACGGCTCTCTTCCCTCCCACACATACCTGCTACGGGAAATCTTTTAATTCGGAGGTGTCAGGAACTGAACCCAGGACCACTAGACATCACTTTGGATGCAGAAGGCAAGAATTTGGACCCTCTCTGCACCCAGTGCAGGTGTTCATGGAAATGGCCCTTCTACGCATACACACAGAACTACCTCATCATACCCATTCCGATCCACAGGTCCATCTATTTCAATATGGTCCGCTCTGATTGGTCTCAGCAGAGAAA
>NW_015302932.1:0-275 GCF_001447785.1 Gekko japonicus | reverse complement strand
TTTTTTCCTATATGGATGTCCACCCAAGGTTTAGAGAGATTAGATAGACAATACTCTTTTAAACAAGTTTCTACGCATTGGAAACATCTTGGTATTAATATACCTCTGAATTTGGACAATTTGTATAATTGTAATTTTAAGCCTTTGATACATAAAATGAAAACTAAGTTTCAGGACTGGCAAAAATTACATTTTTCTCTTTTAGAAAAAATTAATCTTTTCAAAACAATGATTCTACCCAAATTCCTTTTTTTGTTTCAAAATTTACCAATCGA
>NW_015302931.1:0-275 GCF_001447785.1 Gekko japonicus | reverse complement strand
CCCATGGGCACCACAGCACCTGCTGACACTTTTGCTGGCCCCTGTGAAAGGTTTTCAGAAAGCGGGCAGAGAACCAAGGCCGGGCTTTTGACCGGCAGAGCGATCTGATTGGCCGTTGGAAATCTGATTGGCTGTCCAGGTTTTTAAAAGTTGCGTCCACCACAACTTTTCCTGATGGTGCTCAGAAAGCAGTGAATTTTTGGATGGGTTGTTTGGCCTAACTGTTTTCCAGTGATTGACTGCAATTAAACAGTCTGCCTCGGGAGGTGGTGGAT
>NW_015302930.1:0-275 GCF_001447785.1 Gekko japonicus | reverse complement strand
ATCAGTTGTAATTCTTGGAGGTCTCCAGGTCTTACCTGAAGTTTGGCAACACCGGTGTGAGCCCATTGGTCTCACCATGTTGCAAACTGTCCATCAGAATAGGAAGTGCTATTTTTTTCCCACCAAAGAAAGATGAAAAGTGCAAATGTTGTCTTTGGTCTCCATCTGAATAGTCTGGATTGGAAGAACATTAGTTTGGGTCAGTGCTTTTGCCTTTGTATAATCAGACCAGTTGGGCTGTGCACCTTGTTTTGTTTTTCAGAAAGGTGACATTT
>NW_015302929.1:0-275 GCF_001447785.1 Gekko japonicus | reverse complement strand
CCTCAATAAATGACATTGAAATACAATACAAACTAAATCTCCTCTCCCCTCCACAAAGCTGCAATGCTGCACACATTTTGCATGCAGCAAATTGTTTTGTATAAGGTGATATTTAGGACACCCAAATCCCACCTACCACACCCACAGCTTCGGATTTTTTTCAAAGAGTTGCCAACATACTTTCAAGCTGATTTTCACAGTGCGATAAATGGAAGTGGAGATCCTCAGTACTGAATTTTGCGCTTATGTGGTGCTTGCATAGCATCTGAGCTGAT
>NW_015302928.1:0-275 GCF_001447785.1 Gekko japonicus | reverse complement strand
CATTGGCTTCTCTCATGTTCTTATGCTCAAGACAAGGTTCCTTTTAGCAATTCCTAACTACTGTTCTGTCCTCCTCCACTATCATTGTATGTTGCTTCCAGTAGCAGTTCCTATTCTGAGAAATTCTATTGTCTCCCCAATTTTTGCATTCCCAAGAATGCAGGGAAATCAGGAGATTTACGGTCAGCTTTGTGGGTCATGAGTTTTACACCTCTTTAAAACTTTCTTTTTTCTATATATGTCATTACATCCAATGAATCTGATGGGCAGTAGAT
>NW_015302927.1:0-275 GCF_001447785.1 Gekko japonicus | reverse complement strand
GCACACTTAACCACTACACCAAAAGGCCACGTTTAGTAACAAGTTAGGCATCAGAATCCCCTTTTTTCCTTCTCTTTCTTGCTCATACTCATGAAGCGCGGGCAAATACCTTCGGCTTCCATGTAGGAGATCTGAGAATCCGTCTGGGTGTTCATTTCGTCCTCTGTGGATTCATCCGGGAGTCCTGCTAATCAATTGAGGATTTGGAGAAATCACATCAGTGTGATGCTTATGTGAACATAAATGTAGTTTTTAAGACATCAAAATGTAATTGC
>NW_015302926.1:0-275 GCF_001447785.1 Gekko japonicus | reverse complement strand
GTGACCTTGGGCCAATCACGGTCTCAGCCTAGCCTTCACCATGGAGTTGTCAGGGGTCTGAAGTGGAAGAAGGGAGAATTACACGTGCCACCTTGAGCTATGCCAGTCAGGGCTCTCTTCAGATGCATGAAGTACGCAACCTTTGGGTTGCACACAACTGTTGGCCCTGACTTTATATTCTGGGGAGAATCTACCCCTCTGAAATTATTTAGAATTTTTGTAGGCTTTTTTAGACTGCTTCCATTCACAAGCAGAGTGAGGGACATTTCCCAGGG
>NW_015302925.1:0-275 GCF_001447785.1 Gekko japonicus | reverse complement strand
GCGGTTGCGATATTGCATCTCCATTCGGAAGGGGAGGCCCTATGTCATGATTTCTGCCAAATGACAGCGGCCTCGATTGCCCTCACGAGCCGAAGCGCACCGAGGAAGATAACGACCCGCATTTATAATTCAATCGCGCCGGACAGCCTCGGCGATCCGGTGACAAAATACCGTACAGATACGCAAGCAGGAAATGCGAACAATCATTAGCGGCTCCAATTTTTATAGCTATGTTTGTTACTGGTTTGTAATGCACAACAGGTTTAACTATTAAC
>NW_015302924.1:0-275 GCF_001447785.1 Gekko japonicus | reverse complement strand
GAATCTTTCCTAAAACTGAAACACTACCCTACTCTAGTGCTAGCTCCGGGAACGAACAAAGCTAGAGGGGTGGCAATCCTAATTTCAAAAAATTTAAATTTAAGTATTAGAAGCACCATAAAAGATCCATTGGGGAGATTTGTATTTCTAAAAGGCGTGGTAGAGGGGAGGACTATTACGTTGGCATCAATTTATGCTCCAAATAAAATGCAAATACCGTTTCTAGAGGCTGTATTTACAGAACTGACACAATTTCAGGAGGGGGAGCTTATAGT
>NW_015302923.1:0-275 GCF_001447785.1 Gekko japonicus | reverse complement strand
ATGAATGCAGCTGAAGCGGAAGCCAGCCTCATAAATAATTGAAAAAGCTGATAACAAACAGCAATGGCATTTGCCCCAGGACTGGGTGTGGCACTTCAAGGAGAACCCTTGGCTCTCGACCTGGGCAAGGGAGAACAACTGAGACTCCCTGGAACAACAACAAGGATTAGGGAGAATTAAAATCCATTTTGGACCACGTCAGACTCCAGATGGTCTATGGTCCTTAAAGTTGATGCCTTCCCTCTTGCACGACTAGTAGAGAAAAAGGCAGAGAG
>NW_015302922.1:0-275 GCF_001447785.1 Gekko japonicus | reverse complement strand
GTACCTTAAAAAAGACAATCGGATTTATTTAGCGTAAGTGTTGGTGGACTCGAAACCACTTCATCAGATTTGATAAAGTGGGCTCCAGTCTATGAAAGGTCCTTTAAAAAAATCAGCACTGCCGTCTGAGTAACATGAACAGATTTGCCTTTACGGGACAGGAGCCAGGCCTATGGGAAAAGAATACTGAAGTTCCTTAGCTACGATAGAGGTTTCTTTAGTGGGAGCTAACAGTTAAGCAAGGCCAGTGTTAAGTCGCTCACTTAACAAAAGCA
>NW_015302921.1:0-275 GCF_001447785.1 Gekko japonicus | reverse complement strand
CTGGCAGGGCACCTCCTCTTCCTCCCCCCCCCCATATCAGGGTAGGTAGTGTGGGAGTGGGGTGCTTACCTTCTCTGTGCCTTGGAGTGGGGGGTAAGGAGGCAGGTGGTTTCTGCAGTGGTGTGGGGGGTGAGGAGGGTAGACACCACTGCAAGTTACCTCACCTGACTGTTGGGGGATGATGAGGAGGGCAGGTGGCATGTTCTTGCCACACTGTGTGTGTGGGGGGGAAGGAAGGGTTAGGAGGGTAGATGCGATCTTCCCACTTCCCATCA
>NW_015302920.1:0-275 GCF_001447785.1 Gekko japonicus | reverse complement strand
GTTGCAGCTGTGGCAGGGGAGCAGCTTTGCAGACCTGGGAGCCTTTGGCGTCCCTGCGCTGAGCTTTCGTTAGCAAACTCCTGCTTATTGCACTTTCAGAACTTAAAGATACAGGCTTTGTTTTGTGTGGTCTCATTATTAACGCATCCTTTACGTTGCAGATTTAGAAATGGCCATTGCCTACTGGAATTTAGTACTTCACGGAAGATTTAAATTCCTAGACTTGTGGAACAGATTTTTATTGGTAAGCAGAAATGTTGTTAGCAGCTCTCAGA
>NW_015302919.1:0-275 GCF_001447785.1 Gekko japonicus | reverse complement strand
AATCCAATCTCTTCTTCCCCTTCTCCTCCATAGTCTGGAGCCGTAATTCCCAGGGCTACCCTGGAGACAGGCAACTCTACAACCCCGATCAACAGAGTGGGAAAGAGCTGGAAGTTATGCCTCCTTCTCGTCCAGGAATAGAGAATTGGTTTTCCCAAAAGGGTCAGAGAAGACATCTGGTGAGGAGGAAAGAGGAGGTGGTCCCTGCATCTAAGTCCGGCATCCAAAGCTGCTACAAAGCCAAATGCAGGGGCCATGGGCCAAAACACCCCCCT
>NW_015302918.1:0-275 GCF_001447785.1 Gekko japonicus | reverse complement strand
CTCCACATTGTAAGTAACCTACACTAAAACACGCACAAAGAGTACTCTGGCTTCCACATTTCTATTGGCAGAATGAGCTCCACGAGTATAATTTTAACCTGAAAACCCCACTTTCAGTTTCTCAGTCCCCTCTGAGTTTCCTAACGGTGAGCAGAACAGGACGAAATGGAATGATCGCCATAAACGCAGTCATTCCAGAGGGACCCTCAACTTTACAAAGGGGTTTAGAGAAAACGAACACAGACCCCAGTCTACTTGTCCAGAAATACTGCTCA
>NW_015302917.1:0-275 GCF_001447785.1 Gekko japonicus | reverse complement strand
CAGACTGAACTGAATGTGGATTAGAAAAAAATGTGTCCTTAAGGGCAGAGCAGAAGGTTCACCTACATGGCTGGACAGTGATTTAAGAGATTGATGTCCTGTATATATAAATTCTCTGGATTAACTAGGAAAAAATATCTCCTGTGTTTTCTGTGTCTGAGTTGTCAATCACAGTAGCCCAGTCCTGTATGTATTTATTCAGAAGTAAGGCCTTCTGTGATCAGTGGAACTTTCGAACAAATAAGTCTGAACAAGACTGCAGCCAAGTTATTTCT
>NW_015302916.1:0-275 GCF_001447785.1 Gekko japonicus | reverse complement strand
TGTCACTTCCGGGTGACATCATCGTGGCAAGCATGTTTGAAGATCCCAGAGAGGAGCCCAGAGAGGAGTCCCATGGTGCTAAAAGATAGGGACTTGGCAACCTTATTTAAATGAGTCATTATGTGTAACATAATGGGTTGGACACCCATGTTCAGACTCACATCTCTCATAACTTCTAAGTTTGGCTCTAAGCCTGAATTGTAACCATGAGAGTCTGTATATAATCTCTGACTGGAGAATCAGTGAGGCTTACTCCCAGGAAACTGTTCTTAGGA
>NW_015302915.1:0-275 GCF_001447785.1 Gekko japonicus | reverse complement strand
GCAAACCACCTCTGTTCAATTCATGTCTTGAAACCCCCAAGAGGGGCTGCCATAAGTTGTCTGTGACTTATCAGCACTTTCCACCACAAAATGATTTCAGAGACCACTGTATGGTCCTCTGTGCACATAGAGACTGATAGTCACAGTTGGGAATAGGCAGGTCCTCCCAACTTCTGCCAGAATCAGGCTCTGACAAGCCAAAATATTTGCTAGTAACTTTGCTTTGGTTACATGGAACCCAATCTCTGGCATTCTAAGGGAAGGCTTTAGTATTA
>NW_015302914.1:0-275 GCF_001447785.1 Gekko japonicus | reverse complement strand
TGACTGAAGCAGAGATCTGCAAGAAAGCCACTGTGGAAGCCTAACTGGCTGGGAGCCAGTTCAAATAGGCCAGCATCTTGTCAGAGGTACAAATCTCTTGGTGCAAGCCAGTTTACAACACAAGTACAGCCTGGAGCCCAGACATTCCACATGATGTCTAGTCTAAAGGAATCAACAAAGAACCTTATATATACAGTTTCTGGTGCAGCGTGGCAACAAGACAGTTTTCAGGATGCTCCTAAATCACCCTGTTCCTTTTTTGTTTCTTTTGGAGC
>NW_015302913.1:0-275 GCF_001447785.1 Gekko japonicus | reverse complement strand
AAAAATTCAAACCCCAGCGTTTTTGCATTCCTGTGGTTGCTATAGACATGTACTAATCTTTCATAGACGCTCATGATCAGTGGCTGTTGTCTGTGCGGAGATGATCGATCTTGGGTGTTTTCTCTCTTTTCTCTATAGAGCTGTGTCGTCAGTCTCTTGCAGAAGACTCGGTAAGTTGCTGCTGTTCGTGTTGAGCAAGGTGTGTGTGTGTGTGTTTTGCCAAAAGAGTTATCTTATTTGTGTGCGAGTTATATAAATCCGGAGCTGCGGTGGCT
>NW_015302912.1:0-275 GCF_001447785.1 Gekko japonicus | reverse complement strand
TGAACTAGAGACCTTCTGACTGACAAGCAGTTGCTCTACCACGGAGCCACAGCTCCTGTCCACTAACCTGACTTTTTTCCCTCCCATTTGCCCTTAGCATTTTTGCATCCCTTTAATGTCACCAAACACCTTTCTCTGATCCCAGTGGTTTTTACTGGACTAGCCATGTGAGTGGAACATATTAATTGAGGAGCAAATTAACCTTAATTGGACATGGAGACTTTAATTTGGTTGACACCAGAAAATTGCTACTGCTGTTAAAAAGGTAAAGGTTC
>NW_015302911.1:0-275 GCF_001447785.1 Gekko japonicus | reverse complement strand
AGTTGTTCATTATTCCAGCCTAAGGCCCTGAGAATATCAGTAGGGGATTGTTGAAGTGAGAATATAACATCTGCCCTATCCCGACGCCACTGGCTCTGAGTCGGTATCTGAACTCCGTCCAATGTGAGTGTGTTGATTTCTAAAGCTCTTGGGCTCAGATAACTGTGAGGTTTCCTCTCCCGCATGAGCCCACTCAGCGTAAGGTTATCTGGGGAGTCTTCGTGTGGGAAGCAATGATGTCAGATGTACACCTGGAAGGGAATCTACCCCATGAA
>NW_015302910.1:0-275 GCF_001447785.1 Gekko japonicus | reverse complement strand
AAGAAACCTGGGCTTCCCTTTCCCAGGTTCCCGCTTCCCTTTTCCTCTCGCATGGCATGATAGAATTGGTTGTGTTCTGATTTACAGGAGATGATGGTTTGGTATTAAATTTAAACCAGCAAACCATGGTTTACAGGTACCTTGCAAACCATGGTTTGGTCCTGGTGGGCCACCATAGTTTGCAAACGCGAGACGTAGTTGACTGCTTTAGATGTA
Organism: Gekko japonicus; assembly: GCF_001447785.1. Lineage (NCBI taxonomy): Eukaryota > Metazoa > Chordata > Lepidosauria > Squamata > Gekkonidae > Gekko > Gekko japonicus. Next base: position 59 of record NW_015302910.1, on the reverse strand, counting down.
ATAAAAATGTCTTTATTATATTTTATTTTTTTTGTTATTTATAGTTTGCCTTTCTCACT
>NW_015302909.1:0-275 GCF_001447785.1 Gekko japonicus | reverse complement strand
AAAAATTTGGATTTCTTGTTTTAAAAATGAAAGGCACTTAAAACAGAAAGGATAAAGCAACAGAGATCACGGGCATCGTGGCCTCTTCATTCTCTGTATACGGCGGCTCCAAAGGACTTCTACAATGTTCGGCCAAAAAAGAAAAAAATGGTCTGAAGGTTTGGACTACCTCTGCATTTTTAGTGTGCACAGTTATGAAGCCACGGGCAAGGCATCTGATTATTATCATAAACTTACATGCCCACTGGTACAGTTGCCAACCTCCAGGTGGCACC
>NW_015302908.1:0-275 GCF_001447785.1 Gekko japonicus | reverse complement strand
TTTTTTTTGTATGAAATGTTCTGACTACAGTCCTGGCTTTTTAAGTCCCTGCTCCCCTTTTGAAGCCTTCTGCAATTCTAGCTATTTTGGGGGTATCTTAATTGAAGTCTGATTGGCTTAATTTGAACATGTTCACAGTTTCAGCACCTCTGCTGTAAAAGCACGAACACTAAAGTGAGGTGCATGACAAAGTGAGAAATAGCAGAAATCTCTCCCTGTTCACAGGATGGGCAGAATAGTTGAACAGAAAGCACATAGGGAAAAGGCAGGTAATA
>NW_015302907.1:0-275 GCF_001447785.1 Gekko japonicus | reverse complement strand
GCACTTCCTAATAACGGAACTATTTATTCAGAGTTATGAAAATGACTCTCTTCAAGCTTCCCAAGGTCCACCTCCAATGAGGTGCTTGTTGAGGCGGGGCAACGAGGTCAGACAAGATTCTTTAGTGTTGGGATATTAAGACAGAAGTTGGCTATGTGGAGCTGTGGCAGTGATGCAGACCCACCTGTCTGGGAGAGGGGCGTGACTTTAACCGGTCACATGCCGATCAAAACCTCTTCCCCTGAATCAAAGCAACACATTAACCACTAAATCAC
>NW_015302906.1:0-275 GCF_001447785.1 Gekko japonicus | reverse complement strand
TACACATAATTTAATTTAATTACCTGGCCCTGAAAGAAAATCAGTTCCACATGTTGTACAGAGCTGTTTAACAGCTGCTGAAGTAGGATGGTTGTGAAACACAGAGGTCTGAAGCATGGCTCTTATGTGATTGTGGCCAACAAAAATTGTATGTTTACCTGCCAAACAAATTTGCTGTGGAATCTGTGTGGAACCTGTAATTGTAACACTTTTCAAGGTCTTTGTTGTGGCAATAAAGGATGTGTCTGTTAAGAATGTTTATTTGGGCGAGGACT
>NW_015302905.1:0-275 GCF_001447785.1 Gekko japonicus | reverse complement strand
GCTTAGAGGGAACACTGCCCATGACGATCCATGCCTTTCATGTTTTTGCAGAATGGTGGTACCATGAAGTTGCGGATCCATGTTTAGTTTTGTTTTAATGGTGTGGTCCCTCGATGATGATCTGATACGTGTATTAATGGCGGGGGTCTGGTAAAATTCATACACAAATTGTGAAGGTACAGGAACATCCATGTTTTTAATGCATTTTTTTTTTCACCAAAGAGGTCCAGTGAAGAGTGCATTACTTCTTGCCCTGAGCTGGATAGCCCAGGCAA
>NW_015302904.1:0-275 GCF_001447785.1 Gekko japonicus | reverse complement strand
GGCTGCACTTGACTGCAGGGAACCAAAGGGGCCTGTGGCTCTCGGCTGCAGCAGAGTGTGGACCTGTTAGGCTGAGGGACTGACTGCCCCCAAATCACCCAATGAACCTCAAGGCAGGGGAGGGAATGGAACCCCACAGACTCCCACATCCCACTTCAGCAGTCTAACCACCACACCACGCTGGCTGTAACGCCACCGCTGCTTCCTCCTTTCCCCGGCCCATCCTATGCTTTCAGCCTAATCGGTAATGAAAGAGTCCTGTGTTATTTCTGCGA
>NW_015302903.1:0-275 GCF_001447785.1 Gekko japonicus | reverse complement strand
TGGCTGGGGCAGCACAAGCTGTATGTGTAACCTTCTCACTCTGCCAGCCTCAATGAGGCTTCCAGCATTTGAGGGGCTCGCCTCAATTGCTCGGATGTTGAACTGAGTCATCGTGCCAAGCAAAGCGGTTTGGCATACTGCAGTTTAGCACACATGCCAGGGGGTTCCTCGCTCTGTTGTATTTGGGGATTTATATGTAGAAATGCTGCAACTACTGGGTGGCTGGTCATGTGGGCCTCTTTCACCCAGAGAACGTAAGAGAAGCCATGTTGGAT
>NW_015302902.1:0-275 GCF_001447785.1 Gekko japonicus | reverse complement strand
CAGGCATCAGCTTTGAAGTCGGATCTAAAAGCACGTCTGACCGCAGCCCTGGAGCCTCTCTTACTCTCCTTTAGGCACCAGACCAAAAACGTTCTCTTTACCCAGCCTGTAACTAAAGATTTCCATCTTTTTAGCTGTTGTACGATCTGCTCCAAGCCTTAGGAGTGTCTCTCAACATCATTGTAGACGGCTATTTTATGCCCTGGCTTTTTTTATTATTGGCATTTTCAAAATCCATTTTGTTTTTATTGATTTTTTAATTGGCATGATTTTTT
>NW_015302901.1:0-275 GCF_001447785.1 Gekko japonicus | reverse complement strand
GGCCACAGCTGCAGATCTGAAACCTGCAGAGCAGTGCGGGACACATCGTACCAGGAAGGGGGTAATAGCTCACCTATGTGCAGAGCTGCATAAAATGCAGTCCATGCTGCTGCCCCAAAAGATCAGCCTCTTCCTCACTAACACAACATAACATATGCCCTTGTACCAACAGCCTCATAATCTCAGATGTAAATGGGCATCATGAATCTTTTCACAACGGTGCTTCATGCACCTAACCCTCAAGCATTTTCCTAATCCTGAAGTCACCTGTGGTA
>NW_015302900.1:0-275 GCF_001447785.1 Gekko japonicus | reverse complement strand
CCAGGCCCCACCTGAGTTTGGCAACCCTATTTCAGATTATTCCTTACGGGCTTTTCATCTCCGTCCAGCACGTCCTCCTTGGTGAAGAGCCGCATGCAGTCAATCAAGTTCACCTCCCCGTAGCTCTTCTGCGAAACAAGAAAGCCGGGCTTAGAGAGGTGCTGAGTGGGAGATCTGGGGGTGAGAAGCGCAGGGACTCAGAAGGCACAAAAGACTAGTCCTAGAGTCAGAAAGGGGCTTCCAAGACCACCTAGTCCAACCCCCTGTTCAATGCA
>NW_015302899.1:0-275 GCF_001447785.1 Gekko japonicus | reverse complement strand
CCATCCTGCCTGCAGTTCACCGTGAACATGACGGCCGCTGTGCGCACGTATCGGTGGCAGTGCATCGAATGCAAGAGCTGCAGCCTGTGCGGCACCTCTGAGAACGACGTACGTGGGCCCGGCCCCGGGGGAGGCGTGCGTGGGGGAGACCCAGCCCGTGCCCCCCACTTCCATAGGACCTGCTGGCTCAAATCCCCACCACCACCACCCTGCATATTCCCAGCAGTGCGAGAGTAGAGTTGCTCCCCACTCTGTCAGGCCCCCAGATAGGAGCC
>NW_015302898.1:0-275 GCF_001447785.1 Gekko japonicus | reverse complement strand
TCAGTGTCTTAACCACTTGAGACACCACACCAAAGGCATTAAGCATTACAAAATTGAACAAAGGCAATAGTATTCACCTTTCACTTCATCCTTTAATGCTCAGACCTATTTGATTAGAAACAATAGTTAATTCACTCGAGATATTTTCAAGGCTGATGTGGAAAGCCTCCAGTGAACGGTGACAGCCAGGGTAATGTAGTGTTGCTGTAGGATGTGGGAGACTAAAGATTAAATCCTCATTTAGCCATGGAGCTCATAGGGTGGTTATGGTCCAA
>NW_015302897.1:0-275 GCF_001447785.1 Gekko japonicus | reverse complement strand
CAGCCCTATGAAAATAATCTCCACAATGTTGTATCACAAACAGCCTCGCTCAGAATCAGATCTCGACTTTGAGTCGATCCATCTCATGTTGGGTCATCCTCTTGTCTTGCCACCTCCACCTGTTCTCAGCATCGCGCTCTCGGCCACTGAGCCTTGTCTTCTCGTGGTGTGACGAAAGTACAATATCCTGACGGAGCCCACTTTCAGGGCACTATATATGTAGGAAAGAGCTCGAGGTCGCACACGATCTTGTGCAAGTGGATCTGTGTTTTAAT
>NW_015302896.1:0-275 GCF_001447785.1 Gekko japonicus | reverse complement strand
TGTTCAGCCTTCACACAGAGAATCCCTACACAACCGTACTGGCATCCAACAGCTGAAATGACCAATTTGGCCTCAAATATTTACCGTCATTTCACCGAAAGCAAAGCCAATTCATTTCTCATCTATGGAGAAACCATGACCTTTATATGGTTGAGCACAACTTTGGTCCTAGCGGTTCCTGGATATAAGGAAATCACATCTCTTGGGAAGGTGTGGATCATGACAGCCCAGTTGGATTTAGCTGCCATCAGCCTCCAAAGAGGCCTTGATTTTCA
>NW_015302895.1:0-275 GCF_001447785.1 Gekko japonicus | reverse complement strand
TTTTGTAGGCAAGAATCATTTTCAGCAGAAAACAGAGCCAATATTATGCATTTGCCAGCTGTGAAGATGCCACATGGGAAAAGCAAACAGATGCCCGTGTATAGCACACATAGGAAACTGACATATACAATCCTCAACAGGTATACCCATGTAAGTCTACCGGGTTGTCCCCCAATGCAAGATGTTGTTCTACTAGTGGAAGAGCCTCTTGTGTCAGAGGAAGGCCCCTTGTTGACATCAGTGGAACAAATCCACAGTTTCATAGGGTTGCCAGC
>NW_015302894.1:0-275 GCF_001447785.1 Gekko japonicus | reverse complement strand
CATTTGCTTTCCCTCCAGATGCCACTAGGAAGCCTGCAAGATCGGTTTCCTCTTGCAGAGAGATGCCTCTGGTATTGAGGGGTAAACTGCATCTGTACATGGAGGCTCTGTTTCAGGAGGAGGGAGAACGTAAGCTATTGGTGGATCTGCGATGCCTCCATTCACAGGAGCCAGATGTCTGTGACTACCTCTGAGGGAGGGGGGGTGCTCATTTGGGGACATCTGCCTATCGGGATCCCTGGCTTCTTCTGCAAAGTCTGGGATGGGGGGGGGGG
>NW_015302893.1:0-275 GCF_001447785.1 Gekko japonicus | reverse complement strand
CCCCCCCCCTTTTTATCTGTAGGATGATGGGGATGGGCGGGTCTCTATATGGCCTCGGGCATCTTTTATGCCATGGTGTTCGTCCTGGTCTGTTGGGTGCGCAGGACGGTATAGACGAAGAGTACTGGCACTGTGTCTGTCCTGATAAGAATACTGGGAGGTTTTCTTTCGGGTACTTTCCACTTTGGAACTCAGGACTACATTTGGGTAATCCTTCCTTTCCTTCAGATACTGTTTTCTACGGTTGCATCCAGTGTTCCCTCTAAGCTGTGGAG
>NW_015302892.1:0-275 GCF_001447785.1 Gekko japonicus | reverse complement strand
AGTTCACCTGGAGAAAATGGCCACTTTAGCATTATACCCAGCTGAGGTTCCCTCCCCTCCCCAAAACCTGCTGTACTCAGATTCTACTCTCAAAATCTCCCAAGTATTCCGCCACCGAGAGCTATTGTCCACCCTAGCTCCAGAACACTTCAAGGTTTGGTTCTCCATTTTAAGTTGTCTTTTTTCTGTTGCAGTTGCAGACACCAGGACTGCTTTATCAGGGAGGAGAACAGCATGGGAAAGGGGAGAAACTTTAACTCTTCCCTTCATTTCCT
>NW_015302891.1:0-275 GCF_001447785.1 Gekko japonicus | reverse complement strand
TATTTTCCTCAACTGGTTACCTTTTTGTCTCTCTGTTGTATCCGAGTCCCAGGGATGGAATCCTGAGAGCACATTGACTGTGCATTTGAGCCTTGTTTGGGGCCTGTTGGTTCTTCTGGCAAGCTCAGGAGATGCCCTTCTAAGGTTTCTGGGAACTCTGCACTAGGGCTCTAGGAATTTCCGACCTCGGTCATCCCTCTGAAAGGATTCGAGTTTGCCTGAACGTCCCTGGATTTTCCACAGGTGGTGTCCATTTATTTACATTATTTATACTC
>NW_015302890.1:0-275 GCF_001447785.1 Gekko japonicus | reverse complement strand
GGCTCAGGGCGGCTCACAGCGATGGCACCCATTGCCAAACATTAATGGATAAGCCACAAAACTCCAAAATACAATACACCATCAACGGTAAGCAGTAGCAAAATCACTTTATCGTAACTGTTGACAAGGGGCAATCAGAATCATAAAAAAGACAGCAACAACAAAACCAGCAATTAACAAATTAGTATTTAAAAGTCAGCAGTTACATGGTGCGGTCAAGAATTTACCCCTTCCCAAAGGCTTTCTGAAATACAGAGAGCTAGATTCCAGTAGTA
>NW_015302889.1:0-275 GCF_001447785.1 Gekko japonicus | reverse complement strand
AAAGAGCTCTGTGCAGCCAAAGCCAATGACTTCGAAGATCCACTGTTGCTAAAGAGAAAAATGTGCTTTAATGTCCCAAATTGAAATCTGTGGAACATAACAGTGTGTTATCTTTGGTTGGATTATACCCCACAATTTATTTTTGAAAAGAGGACACCTCTCTTTCAGATACCTTTCATGCACTTTAATGCTGCCCGATAGTAATACTTTTTGCCTTTTGGCCTAGCCATGGTATGGCTAGTCACTTTTATTTATTTATGTTATTTATACTCCAC
>NW_015302888.1:0-275 GCF_001447785.1 Gekko japonicus | reverse complement strand
AATCTCTTCTCTTCTTCTTCTTCTGTTCAAACTAGAAGGAGTTCCTGCTGGGTTTGAACACTGTCAGTGTCAGGGACAGAGCGAGACTAACTCCCATGGTTTGGGAATTTCTTTTGAAAACAAGTCGCTTAAAAAAAGAAGAAGAATGCTGTCTCGAGGGCTTTTTTTTGTCAGGAGACCAGCTGCAAATCAGGCCGAGGGAACCAAACGGCCAAAGTCCAAGCTGAGCTTAGCAAGCAGTCGAGACTTCTTCTTCTTTTACCTCACAGGTTGTC
>NW_015302887.1:0-275 GCF_001447785.1 Gekko japonicus | reverse complement strand
TTGTGGCCTGGAACCAATATATCTGAAGGGCTGTCTCTCCCTCTGTCATCCCATGTAGCAGTTGCTGATGGGAAACCAGGCCCTGCTCTGAATACATTCACATTAGAACAGGTGAGGAGTAGGGCTGTTAACTGCCTATAGGTCTGAGGCTGTTTCCACATGGTAAGGCTTCTTTACTCTGCTTACATAGTCACTGAAATACAGAGGCAAGCACATTGATGATGGAGCTTCCACACGGGGAGTTTTCTGCAGCTGAGCATTGAATTCCCCCACCC
>NW_015302886.1:0-275 GCF_001447785.1 Gekko japonicus | reverse complement strand
TCCAGGCCCCCCCTGGAGGCTGGCAACCACACATCCTGATAGGAAAAACCCACCTGCACGAAAAGCAGCTGGTTTAATCTCCGAGTTTTGATTACCGCACGATTCCGTTTGCTCGTGAGCTGTCGGCGATGCCTTCCGGGAGAGGTCTTGTTGCTTTGCCATCCCCAGAGGTGCCGTCCTGTTCATCGATCTCACTCATAAAATGTCAAGGAAAGTCAATGCTCTTACAAGTTCCGGTCCACCCCAGTGGCCTTTTTGCAAAAAGCTGCTCAATA
>NW_015302885.1:0-275 GCF_001447785.1 Gekko japonicus | reverse complement strand
TTGTCAGTAAAGGCCATGCACAGTATGCTGGTATGTTGGCCACAATGCAAGAGGTCGGCAAGAGCTGGAGCAGAAGACTCTGAACATTCCAATGGTTTTGTTCGTGCTGTTCTTCCTCTGGCCTCATCCTCCAGCTTTCATCAGAAATTTGAATTCTGTGTGTATCATACATGAAGTTCAGTTATCGAGGTCCAGATATCCTGTCTTTGCTGAACTGGTATCCTCTTCACTTGAACAAGTGGATGTCTTCAACCTTAGTGACAAGAAACCTTCCT
>NW_015302884.1:0-275 GCF_001447785.1 Gekko japonicus | reverse complement strand
TCCTCCTCCTCCTCCTCCTTCCGGCCTTGGCCTCCCTAGAGGCTGCCGTTTCTTCCAGGAGAACCGGTCGCAGTCGCCTCCAGATCGCTTGCCACCCCAGAAGAACTCCTGGGGACCCCGGGAACAAGCTTCGCCCGCTGGGTATGGGCAGGCTCTTAAAAGCAGAAGCGCAGAGCCAGGTCTGCGAACTGGGATGACAACTTGGCAGGAAGGAGTCGTAAAAGAAGGAAGGCCTCAGCCCCCCCCCCTTCCCCGCCCTGCCAAAAGCTGCTCTG
>NW_015302883.1:0-275 GCF_001447785.1 Gekko japonicus | reverse complement strand
GACTGAACGACAACAAAGTGGATGACTTGTGAGAAGGTGTGGGAAGGACAGACAGACACGGTGTGGGGATGGGGGTTGGTGGCAGTGGGACCCACCCCAACCAAAGCCCTGGGCCCTGGAAGCTGCCCCCCTCCGTGTGCACTGATGCCGGCCCTGAAAACAACTATATCTCGGAGTGTTCCCACCTTGTTGTTTAATAGATCTCCTGACAAAGCAGCATGCAAAACCTGTGGGATCTCTGAGTGAACTATAGTGGCTGCAGTCACACGGAGCAT
>NW_015302882.1:0-275 GCF_001447785.1 Gekko japonicus | reverse complement strand
CACCAAGGCACACGGAACGCTGTTTAAAAGAGAACTGGGTACTCTTTTTAAAAAACTGAACGCATCTTTGCTACTCTTTTCCTGCAAAAAAGCTTTTTCAAATCCAGCGGCGTCTCCGTCTGACTGTGTGTGTGGAATTACTCGAAAGTAAGTCCCACTGGGTTTCATGGGGCTCGTCCCCAAGTGAAGATGCACAGGTTGGTAGCCCAGGCCAGACCCCTGGTACAGCCAGCCCTGCAGTGTCTACAGTGAGCCAGTTTGGTGTCGTGGTGAAG
>NW_015302881.1:0-275 GCF_001447785.1 Gekko japonicus | reverse complement strand
GAACCTGGGACTCTCTAATCTTAATCTAGCACCATAATCATTACATGCTGACTCTTTATTTGAAATAATGTAGTTAACCTGATGGTTTCAAAAACAATGCACAATAAGATACATGTCAAATGGATACCACCTAGTGGATGAAAAGGAACACTAAGACTGTATCAAAGAGCTGTTGCTGTTTAGTCTTTTAGACCTGAGGCACAATGTGATGTTATGTTTTAACATGATATTGCCGCCCCCTTTAATTTTAAAAATAATATTTCCTTGTAAAACTG
>NW_015302880.1:0-275 GCF_001447785.1 Gekko japonicus | reverse complement strand
ACCAGCAGTGTGCAAAAGATCCCACTTCTCCACATTTCATCCAACAGAAGGGGGAGTGGGTGGATGACATCTTAGCTTGTTTCTTAGGTGTAAGATACCATTGAGTGATGATCTTGTATAACTGGAGCTTTGTAGCAACAATGGGCGAAGTCAGTAGCTTGAAAGACCAGATGTGGGTCCATTGATCATCAGTGATGATAGTTTCACAATCTCTCTTCCATTGGAGTTGGAAGCCTCACTTTTCTGGCTATCTGGGCATCCAAGGAAAATCCAAA
>NW_015302879.1:0-275 GCF_001447785.1 Gekko japonicus | reverse complement strand
TTTTTGCCCATTCCCTTTAAACATGAGTTCTAGCATAAGTATGTCTTTTAATCTGGTGTTATACCTACATGAATGGTCACGGTCTTGTATATAACTTTATCAGGTGAGCACATAAATACAGTTCTTCTGTACTGAGGGCTGAATCAGCACTTAAGGTCAGCGATGGATTGGCAAGGGATTGAACAAACGCTGTTTCAATCTGGAGCGCTTCTTGCCCTGATTCCAGTCAGAGGAGAGATGGCCTCCAGGAATGCAGACACCTGAGCTCCAAGGAG
>NW_015302878.1:0-275 GCF_001447785.1 Gekko japonicus | reverse complement strand
TCTTAATTTCTCAACAGAGTGCTGAGCATACACAGATTACCGCCATGTTCACTTCCGTCATTGTTTTTCCTGTCCATTCTGAGGAAATCTGATAGAACTGCTAATAGGCATCGCATGTTGTATCAGTTATCAATGGTGTCAAAGGGCCATTGAAGAAGAAAAAATCCCACATAGTGAATGGCGAACAGCCAGCAAAGAAAGTGGGAGGAATGAAAGGACCTGCAATGACAATATGCAAAAACATCCATAATTACCAGGGGTCATTTTGTAGAAAA
>NW_015302877.1:0-275 GCF_001447785.1 Gekko japonicus | reverse complement strand
CCAGTAAAGGAAGTGGTCTATTTTTAAACAAAATCTGAGTACGTGGATGATGGCGGAATCCCTCCCCTCTCCTGCGTCTCACCTTGCTGTGCTCTATTTCGTTCAGCATTTTCTTCCAGCCAGGCTGACTTCTGGCACTGCAAATGAGCTGGGAGGAAAACAACTCTTCAAGCACCAGGGCACAGTGAGGGAGGCTAGTATGAAAGCAGGGTTTTGCTCTTTGCCTGAGTGTGCCACTGAAATAGACCACAACCACTGTGTTCTTTACTCATAAA
>NW_015302876.1:0-275 GCF_001447785.1 Gekko japonicus | reverse complement strand
GAGACAACACATTAACAACCTCAATAATCTGATAACATTTATTTAAGTCTTGCAGGAGACTTGTGGGCAATTCTATTGTCCTTTACATTATTATTACAATAGTTAGACTGTGCAGAACATATTGAGCACCTATCCTCAGGTCAGTTTAACTCCCAGTCCACGGCACTGCCATTTTGCGTGGTTTAGTTTCGTCTTATTCACTCTCTTCCTCACTTCCTCCAGGTGCCAGTTAAGGAATGTCTACCCCCTCCCTGGAACTGGATGGAGATGGAGAG
>NW_015302875.1:0-275 GCF_001447785.1 Gekko japonicus | reverse complement strand
AATTTCCTGGGATGACCTGGGTGAACCCAGGGAGAGCACACAAACCCCTGCAGAACACCATCATGCACAAGCTAGTCAAGGAACAAACCTGACCCCCCTTGGATTCCAAAAGACAACTGTCACATAAGTCACTAAAATCATACGGGCAGACAAGGAAATGACTCGGGGATATCGAACAGCTAAGAACAGGATGCTCGGTGACATGATGGCGGTACAGGAAAATATGCATTTTTAATATTTGATGGGGTTTTTCAATTGGGTAATTTAATATTAAT
>NW_015302874.1:0-275 GCF_001447785.1 Gekko japonicus | reverse complement strand
CACTCAATGTTTTCATCTTTTCATGTGGACACCCTGGTGACAGTTTTAAGATTACAAAACACATAATGCAATATAACTATGAGCGAAGTTAAGTATGCTGTTTATTACTACCTTTCTCTGATTTTTAAGATAAGTATCCATAAATGTTGTATCACCCAAGGGCAAATAACAAGATTCTGCAATTTGTATTTTATAGACAGGCTGTGAAATATATTCTTTATCTTGCCTATTTGAGCCCATAGCACACTAGGTTCAGAGAGAGAGCTAGGAAAGGT
>NW_015302873.1:0-275 GCF_001447785.1 Gekko japonicus | reverse complement strand
TAATTCATCGGGTTGCCATAAGTCGGAAGTGGCCTGACGTCATTTGACACCCACACGCCCAACCAGAATTCTAAATCATGGTTTCATACAGTCTTCGCTTCTTGGTTTAGGGGAAGTGACTAACTCTAATTAGATCGTACACCTCCATTCGTACATGATGGGGAACCAGAGTTGTCTAACCAGGATTCTCAACAGAAGAGGAGTGAGGCCCTGTACATGTCCTAGCTAAACATAGCATCTGAACATCCAGAGAATGCAGCCAGTATTTGTCTTTT
>NW_015302872.1:0-275 GCF_001447785.1 Gekko japonicus | reverse complement strand
TTGCAGTGACTAAGAGAAAGCATTAAAACGATCCCTTTGGCCATCTCCCCACCGCCAAACCACACACTGAAGCATCACACTGCGAAAGAGTTAACTGCTGCATAAAACAATCCCATTTTTATCAAGTTCTTCAGGAAGCTCAAGGAAATGTACATAGGTCCCCCCCCCATCCGCATCGCCAGGGTCTTCTGAGGATAACACGGAGGTTAGATTGAGTGAGGGAGCGTGGGAGGCTTAAAGTCAACTCAAGTGAGCACTTGTCGCCGAATGAATTA
>NW_015302871.1:0-275 GCF_001447785.1 Gekko japonicus | reverse complement strand
CCTCACCTCACCTCACCTCATGTGGACTCAGCCTGGGTGCTACTGTCTGTTTTGCATCACATAGGGATCAGCCATACAGGGGTTGGCCAGGCCAGGCACCAGTAACTGCCTCACCTCACCTTGCACAGGGCTTGGCTGGACCAAGTGCTGCGGTCTGTCTCACCTCATCTCATGTGGGGTTCGTCCCAGGTGCCACCTTCAGTTTCACTTTGTGCAGGTCTTGGCCAGGCTGGGCGCCAGCATCTACCTTACCTCACATGGGGATTGGCAAGTAA
>NW_015302870.1:0-275 GCF_001447785.1 Gekko japonicus | reverse complement strand
AAAACTAAACAAAACTCTTACATCCAAGTTAATTTGTCATTTTACGTATGCGTGCGTCTCTCTCTCTCTGTACGTAGATGGCTGCCCAGGTCTGTGTTATGGAAATGGAAGATGTACCCTGGACCAGAATGGCTGGCACTGTGTCTGCCAGGTGGGCTGGAGCGGAATGGGATGTAACATTGTTATGGAAATGATGTGTGGAGACAGCGTGGATAACGACGGAGGTACAGACACTGTTTATGCCTCTAGAATGTTGTGTGAGCAGGTCCTCTGTG
>NW_015302869.1:0-275 GCF_001447785.1 Gekko japonicus | reverse complement strand
CCTCTTACAGGAGCCCTTCTCAAAGAGGCTGTCTAGCTCCACGCTTCTCCACCACCCACTAATTCCCACCTTCCAGGCCTATTTCTAGGGACTGGTGATTGCCCCCTCTCTGCCCCCTTTCTTTCTCCAGCTGCCCCTCCTATTGGCTGCACCTTGGGGCTGGCTGAGATAGGCCATTGGGCCTGCTTTCTCCAGGCATGCCCCTCTGCAGGCCTGAGTGCCACAGTTGTTGCTGGGCCTGGCTGGGCCCGGGTGACTTTTCCTGGCCCTGGCCC
>NW_015302868.1:0-275 GCF_001447785.1 Gekko japonicus | reverse complement strand
GAGGAGGAGTGGAGAGGCCTAGTCTGAGGAGACTGTACCATCAACTCCTGAAGAGACAGCACACGGTCTGAGGCAATTTCTATTTTCATTTTTAAGAAGGTTTAAGTGCCGCCTTTCCAGAGACCACTTGAGGCAGTTTACAGATAAAAGAGTAAAACCAGATAATTTAAACACAGCCAATAAAAACGAGCCAAAATGATTCAAACAGGCCATTCTGATGAGCCACTGAATGAATGAGCCGTGACTGAAAAACAGCATAAAACATGCATCAGTAG
>NW_015302867.1:0-275 GCF_001447785.1 Gekko japonicus | reverse complement strand
TGCATTTCTGTTCCATGGGACGGTCTTCCCTCCATTAGTTTCTAGCTATTCATTTAAAAGTCTATACTGGTGCCTGAACTGGGCCGGTATTTGTCCTTCAGGCCTGGAGGTATTTCCAGTTATTGGAGCAATGGCCTTGGGGGGCCTTGCTGATGGTTGTATGATACCTGCCAAGTTTGGTAGGGGAGGGGAGTACACTTCCCATTGATTTGTCATACAGCGAACGGCAGCTGAAATGAGTTCGGGGGGTGGTTTGGGTTCCTTTGCCACACCCA
>NW_015302866.1:0-275 GCF_001447785.1 Gekko japonicus | reverse complement strand
TTCTCTTATGTTCTTATTTGCAAGAGGAATCCTCTCCACCCCTGAGGGATCTCACCACACCATCCTTGCACAGAGAGGCGCAGGAAGTGTGGGACCCTTTCCCTCTGTGCATGTGCACCAGCAGCAGGCCCTTCCCAAAACCAATAAACCATGCCCACTGGGCAGCAGCCTCAAGACTTAGCAGGCATGGCTGAAGGAACTTGGGGTGGCACAGGGAGGTGGGCATTGATATGCCACGGGGGTTCGGCTCACTCGTGGCCATTGAGGGTGTGGGA
>NW_015302865.1:0-275 GCF_001447785.1 Gekko japonicus | reverse complement strand
TTCTGCAAGTTTCTTGTGGGTCCCCACTTCTACTTGATAATAGCTCCCCCTATAAGCACCTGGTGATCAGCTAGAACAATCAGGTACCCTACTCAGCTTCAAAATCATATTTATTGGCAGACATTCATTAAGACCATGAAGACTAAGTTTACAGCTAAGAATAAAATTAATGCAGTGGACAGCTAAATAGTACCAGCTCTGAATTACTCTTTAGGTAAAAGTAAGTAGTCTAAATGGATTTAAATTTCCTTCGCAGATTAACTGGCACACTCATG
>NW_015302864.1:0-275 GCF_001447785.1 Gekko japonicus | reverse complement strand
GACTCAACTGTGTGACTGAACAACAGAAACTTGCAGCTTCCCAACTGCCAGTCAACAGTGATCACCTTTGATCCCCTCTTGGCCTCTTTCCTGGGTGTAGTGCCTCTGACAGGCAGTTACCACCAGGCCTCAAGTACTCCTTTACCAACCCAGCAGGAGGTTGGGCTGTAGCCCTGAGAGGCAGAGCACTCTAACTAATATTAACAATATTAACAAAATTAACAAAACAAGTTCCCCTTGCTCCTAATCCATGATAGGCTGCCACCAGACCTGCT
>NW_015302863.1:0-275 GCF_001447785.1 Gekko japonicus | reverse complement strand
CACCTGGCGGTTGGCAACCCTACCATGACAACATACAAGAATTTATCTAAATGTTATCATTTCAGGGATGAAAAATGCTTTTCCACACCCACCACTGTGGGTTTTCTGAGGGTAAACGTTTCGTTTCCTTTGGAAATTTCCCACTTAGAAAATTGCTACCACTTGGTCACTATATTACCAAACCAGGACAATAGGTTTTCATTCTTAGTGGCAGCCAGGGGAAAACTCTGCCAGAGGTGTTGAACTCCTTTGTTATGAGGGCTAGATCTGATGTC
>NW_015302862.1:0-275 GCF_001447785.1 Gekko japonicus | reverse complement strand
ATTGCCCTGCTGACAGGAGTATCCCAGACTGCGTCAAGGAGAGCTGGCGTAATCACACCTGTGGGTGCACCGGAGACCATGGCTAAATTAACATTTCTTGATGGGGCAGAGGGCGCCTGCAGCCCCGTTGATGGAACTACGCCTTGTGTAGCTCCTGAAGGCCCTGCGTCACCAACTAGAATGGGTGCGGGGACCAGCACGGGCCGCTTATTAGGAGGCTGCCTGCCCTGCACCAGTACAGCCCCAACCCATTTAGGGGCAGGCTGTTTCCCCTT
>NW_015302861.1:0-275 GCF_001447785.1 Gekko japonicus | reverse complement strand
ATCAAACCCAGTTCTCCAGATTACAGCCTACCGCTCTTTAACCACTACACCAACTTGCTCCTGCAGATGCTGGTATGATCTGAGTAAGCAGGCTCTTCAGGAAAAAGACAGTCTTTTCACATATCCTTCCCCTGCACAGCCTGTGGAGAACTGGCCAGCAGTGGTGTGAGCTTCAGGTGTCCTGCAAGGCGTGTTGCTTAGTTGTCAAACCTCTGCACGCTTACCTGACAGAAAGTCCAATTGAACAATTTGCACTTTATATTTTATTGTTGAAT
>NW_015302860.1:0-275 GCF_001447785.1 Gekko japonicus | reverse complement strand
AGATTTTGAAGGTGGTGTCTGGAGAGCAGGGAGTTTTAGGGGGGAAGTGGTGTTGCTTCTCGGTGACACTCTAGGAATTCCGCTTGATTCCTGTGGTAAAGACCATAGAGACATGTGGCAATTCCTAGACTGTCAACAAAGAGGCAATTTTCAGCCATTTTCCTCCTCAGTTTTTTGAGGCAGGGACTGGAAGTGAGGGTGAGGGTTTAACCGCTGTGCGTAGGCAAACGGCAAACCTAATTCCTAAGCAACTATGTGAGAATGCACTAGCCAAA
>NW_015302859.1:0-275 GCF_001447785.1 Gekko japonicus | reverse complement strand
AAAATAGCCCTGGAGCCCATTGATAACCAAGCTGCAGGAATTTGGGCCTAGGAACTCTTGAGTTGGTTGAGTGGCACCAAGGAGGTATAATCACCATGGGGCCAAACTTCTTTTTAAAGCCTAACCCTGTCAAGGTGGACCCATAGTGTTGCAGGATGTGGCATTGGTTTCCCCCTTCTCACACCTTTTCGAGTACCAAAGCAGCTGTGGTGTGCTTGTGTGTGAGACCGTTTTGGCACATGAAAAGGCATGCGCCTTGCCCCACAGTGTTTTAA
>NW_015302858.1:0-275 GCF_001447785.1 Gekko japonicus | reverse complement strand
AAAGGACCAATATACTTCCACCCAAGTTTCTTACTAGGCCGCAGTAGTTTGATGTTTTTAGTGGACACATATACATAGTCACCAGGTTGTACATTCCACTCTTTGGTCCTGTGTTTGTCTGCCTGAGCCTTGTATTTGCATTTAGCCGAGTCCAATGTGCTGCATAAAAGAGGCCACACCTCCCGCAAAGATTGACACCAGGACCCCGCATCAGAAGGTTGGATAGGATTGTCCCCCACCAAGAAAGGGAGAGGGGGGCTATCATAACCGAACCC
>NW_015302857.1:0-275 GCF_001447785.1 Gekko japonicus | reverse complement strand
TCTGAGAAATCAAGGGCGGGAGGGACAGAACCAGGGCACAGAAGGGTGCTTGGAGACCATCGGGAAATCATCCTGTTCCTTTTGATCAGGGGTCCCTAAACATTTTGAGCCTTTGGGCACTGCAGGACGGTGGGTGCAGCCACAGAGAAGGCCGTGCCAGCTAAAAAGGGGGGGGGCTGCTGTGGGGAGCAGAGCCACATACACAGAGGGAGCCTGGGTGCAGGGGTGTGTGTGTGTGAAAAAGCTTGCCTGCACACGAAAGTTCATACCTTGAA
>NW_015302856.1:0-275 GCF_001447785.1 Gekko japonicus | reverse complement strand
CTAATGTTATTGAAATAAAGCTACAAACTTTAAAGATACTTACCTTTTGGTATTTGACACCTCAAAGATTAGCCTATATATCGCTTTCAGCAAAGCCTTTATGCTGGAAGCAATGTGGAGGGATTGGAAATTATGTTCATTGCTGGCTTAAATGCCCTAAACTGGAACAATATTGGAAAGATGTCGTAATGCATATTAAGGATATAACTGGACAAGTAATACACTGAATGACAGAGCATATTTTGTTAAATAGATGGCAATCAAATGTCCAATCT
>NW_015302855.1:0-275 GCF_001447785.1 Gekko japonicus | reverse complement strand
AGTTGTTCTTAGACTCCTAAATGAACCTGACCAGAGTCACACTGATTTTAGTTCCTGGGCTGGGGAAAAACAGCCCTGAAGAGCAATAGCCCGGCACTATTACACAAGGTGCTATTGGACAGGTTCCCTGGAGAGGAGGCATAGGCATTTTCTAAATAACTAAAACTGCTTGTCACAGTGCTAGGCTTCACCTGAGAATAGGGTGGGACCGAGGGATCACCTGAAATTGCAGCTCATCTCCAGCCTACAGTTCCCCTGGAGAAACTGGATGCTTT
>NW_015302854.1:0-275 GCF_001447785.1 Gekko japonicus | reverse complement strand
GCTGTTCTGCTGCAGAGCAACACAGCGCCACTCTGAAACTATCCCCATTCACCAATGTGGATCCCACAAGTGGGGAAGGACATTTATTCTTGGATATCGATGGGGATTTCAGCAGCATTAACCTGTGAGTCACCGAAGTTTTGGCATTCACTGCAACACGGAACCTACTGAATGCACATTGAGGCTTCACAAGCAGAATGCTGGCGTTGACATGTTCTCGTATGTTTAAAACGCAAACTGCTTGAGCTAGGCCCGTAGCCAGGATCTTGTGGCTT
>NW_015302853.1:0-275 GCF_001447785.1 Gekko japonicus | reverse complement strand
CTGTCACTGGCAGGGGGCAGAGAGGGGTGTGCCACAGGAGTGACACTCCTCCTCTGCCACACACACCCCTCTTAAAGAGACCAGCTCCTGTCACAAGACCAGCAGCCACAACCCCTGGGCCAGGGGCACCTGTCCTGCCCCTATCCCCCCTCTGTCTGCCAAGGCAAGGCCCCTGGCAAGGCCATTTGTAGGCCAGGGGGCATGATTGGGCCCTAAAGAGGGGCACGGCCAGAGCAGGGTAGTGTGCGGATTGGGTGCGCACTTAATATTCTGAG
>NW_015302852.1:0-275 GCF_001447785.1 Gekko japonicus | reverse complement strand
AAAATAAGAAACTGGGAGTTATTTTCTGTTTTGCTGTTATGATATCATTTGCTTTCATTGTGATTTGAGTACCTTTGCTAGATGTACATTTCTCTCAGGACAAAAACACCTTCTATGTATTCTGATCATTGTTTTAATTGTAAACCAGCCCTTGGACTATCTTGTTTCTTTTCCCATTAAGATATTACAGGAATGCAGTATGGCCTTCTCCGTGTGTGCCATCCCACTTATGGTCTATGGTGACCCTGTGAATTAGTGAGTGTCCTACCCTTAAC
>NW_015302851.1:0-275 GCF_001447785.1 Gekko japonicus | reverse complement strand
TTCCAGCAGAATGCTTCCAGCTCAAAGCTGCCTGAAGGTGCATGTGAAATGAATCCTTTTGGAGGGTCCCAAATCAGTTTTCAAAGAAGGTGTCACCGAGGCTTCTTCCAAGAGGGACGGCGACACCAGAGGCCAAACTGATGGCCAACATTGCTGTCACTGCCTCTGGAAGATGCAGTGTGATATTAAAGTGATGTGGTCATTACTGTGAGCCATCGAGTCACAACCAACTCAGGATGGCTCTAGGACCATGAGATTTTCAAGGCAAGAGAGAT
>NW_015302850.1:0-275 GCF_001447785.1 Gekko japonicus | reverse complement strand
TCTTCCTCTTCCTCCTCTTCCTCCTCCTTAGATACTCTTTTCCTGTGAGCAGTGTGAAGGGAATGAGCAGCTTAAGGCTGTACGGCCACGATTAGAAACCTACCGTCGGGCAGAAATGCTTCCCCTGCGCGTGGGATGGGTCTGTCATGAACTCATGTATTTCTTCTGTAGGAGATGGCGTCTACCAGAGAGGCATGGACTACATCCTTGAGAAACTGAACCATGGGGACTGGGTCCATGTGTTCCCTGAAGGTAGGTGACGTCAGCACACCGGG
>NW_015302849.1:0-275 GCF_001447785.1 Gekko japonicus | reverse complement strand
CCCTTCTAAGCCCATTGACATTAATGGATCTAAAAGAAACGCTTGGCATGTTATAGGTGCTACAGGTGCTACATGGCCCTTCCTCCTCCCATGGTGCTACAGGCCCTTCCTATTCTTACATGCAATACGTTTTCCTGGCTACTCAATGAACAGTGTTGCTGCCAGGGTTTAGACTTGATTCTTGATTGCTTCTTGATGATCAGCTGTTGTATCCTAAAGTCTCAAAGAGATTTCTTCGGGAGACTTGTGATGGCTGCTGTCTGTATCTTCCAACC
>NW_015302848.1:0-275 GCF_001447785.1 Gekko japonicus | reverse complement strand
AGAAGGATGAGGAGGCCCAGACAATGTCTAGGGAGAGGCCAGGCTTGGGGGTGCGATGGGAGAGAAACGTATTGGACTGACAGGCAGACAGAAGCAGAGGATGACTCCAGTTTAGCTTCATGCAGAATATAATTACAGCGCCTTCCAAAACCCCTACTGAAATCTATTCGACAGGACTTTGTCCCTGGAAAGCGTTCTTAGGATTGAATTGTTAGATCCACAGGCTTTTAATTTCTGCATTACATACAGAAAGAAGGATAAGTGAAGATAGAAAC
>NW_015302847.1:0-275 GCF_001447785.1 Gekko japonicus | reverse complement strand
TCTCAAACATCTGACGTTTATTCTATGTCACTCTTACATTAAGCTAGTTAGGCCACCTCTGGGCTAGAACCTACTCATGATTTACAAAAATAAGTGGGTAAAGGAGAAGCTCCTGCATAGATGTGGTCCCAAGGCCAAAAACAGAGAGGACAGCTGACTTTGAGATGATAAGGTGCTGACCATTACACTTGGCCTCTCTTCACAGCACCAGTTCTTAGTTTTCTTATTGTTCACTGAATGTGCATTGGCTCTCTGAGTGTAGCTTGTAGTCTGTA
>NW_015302846.1:0-275 GCF_001447785.1 Gekko japonicus | reverse complement strand
CTCAGCTTAGAGGGAACACTGCCGGTGGTACATCATAGAGGCTAGGAGAAACTTATGGATTGTTGTCTGTAAAGATATTAAAGGCAAGAGGCTGGTTGGGGATTGAGAGATAGATGGGGCTTCACCATCCTATGGATCCCTCCTTTACACTAAGGAAACACCTGAATGGTTTTGTCGTTGTTTTTTAAAGATTTAGTGGAACATCACTGAATAGAACCAGCACAGCTTTTCAGGGTCAAAAGGTTCATATGGGCGTAGGGTTGCCAGCCTCCAGG
>NW_015302845.1:0-275 GCF_001447785.1 Gekko japonicus | reverse complement strand
AATACTTGTGGGCTTAGAGAGCTGAACATGGATGCTACCCTCATGCTTGCTCTCAACATTGCCTGCAGAGAGTATCATCAAGGCAACAGCTATCAAGTGGTCAGAGATGAAAAGAAGCAAGGAGGTTGCCAACTGTCTCTACAGCCAGGGGCCCATGGAGGAGAAGTCTAACTCAGAGCAGGCCTGCCATCAGGCAGCCTTCCTCCAAGTCCAACTCTCCCCTCCCAAATTATCCTTTTAACTGTGATAACAATTGTCTATTTGCATTTTAAAGG
>NW_015302844.1:0-275 GCF_001447785.1 Gekko japonicus | reverse complement strand
GTAGAAGTCTTTATTCCTAATTTTCATACAGCGGTTAGAAATGGGTTTCCACAGCGATTTTCATTTTCTTGCCAATCGCTTCCATGTTCTGGCAAGACGGGGCTAGGCTGAGCTAAGGCATTGTGAAGGAGGCGGGGCGTTATTCCAGGCTGCTGGGCATCCCCGTCCACAGCCTTCCCCTGTGTCAAGTCTCTTACCTCTCCTGAAGGAGCCTCGACAACAAAGTCATTTTTGTGCCACGGCTCCATTCGGCATTTCCTGCCCAGAGGTTAAGA
>NW_015302843.1:0-275 GCF_001447785.1 Gekko japonicus | reverse complement strand
GCTCCAGCATTCTTGTGGTTAGCTGTTTCAGTTCTCAAACGGAAAAGAACTTTCTCTCTCCTTTCTTTCTTCACTCTTCCCGCCTCCTTCTGCACATACACTTTTTCTGAACCAATGTTTGGGATCTGCTTGGCTTTGTTTCCACAGTCGGCAGGGATATAGTAGACACGAAGGGCCAAATGATAGAAAGGGGGTAAGGCAGCAGGAAGTTTTAAGGGCAGAGAGGGCAGGATAGGGGAGGGGAGGGGAGGGGAAGCCAGAGGAGGGGGTCTGAG
>NW_015302842.1:0-275 GCF_001447785.1 Gekko japonicus | reverse complement strand
AAAAAACCATCTTTGGATCCTATAGATCCAGCCAATTATCACCCAGTTTCAAATTTGCCATTGCTGGGTAAGGTGATTGAGAGCGGTAGCTGAGTAGCTCCAGAATTTCCTGGATGACGCATTGGCATTGGACCCATACCAGTCCGGCTTTCACCCTGGCCATGGGGTGGAAACGATGTTGGTTGCTCTGACAATCTCCACAGGCAGTTGGATGGAGGCGGATCGACTCTGCTGCTGTTGCGCGATCTCACAGCAGTGTTTGACACAGCTGATTA
>NW_015302841.1:0-275 GCF_001447785.1 Gekko japonicus | reverse complement strand
AGAGCCCTCTTCACTACAGCCACTGTATACTCAGTTATAGTTTTCCAGATTCATGGTAAAGCATGAACTTAAAGAGGTTAAAGTCACCATATAAAATTAGGTTGACTTTACCATATAAAAATAAATCCAATCAGTTCTGCACGTTTCCTCTAATCTATACTAAAATAATCAGTATTAGGTTTCTAAATGGGAAGTGAAGAGGGAACTTAAATAGGTTGAAGTCACCATATATGATTCATAAAATTTATGCGTTAATAACTATATAAATTAAATAG
>NW_015302840.1:0-275 GCF_001447785.1 Gekko japonicus | reverse complement strand
TTTTTTTTCTGCGAAGCGAAGATCTAGTGTTTCAAGACACATTCTGCTGTCTGTCCTATCTATACCATCAGTGTAAGATACCATGTAAAAAGGAATCTTTTTCCCCCCCTTAGGAACATTTCCCCCTTTTTCCTTTTAAACAATTACTTTCTGAAAAAGAATGAGTGCACCTTATCAAATGGAACGTGAAAGACAACATCTTTAAGAATGACAGAATAAGAGCCTAATTGATTAATAGGCAGCCACTTTTCAATTAGTCTGTACTGACATTCATC
>NW_015302839.1:0-275 GCF_001447785.1 Gekko japonicus | reverse complement strand
TTCTTGCTTTCGAACTGCTAGGTTGTAGATAACCTACTGTTATCTAAACTCACTCGCCCCCTCAGAATACATATATGGAGGAGATGATGATGGTTATGATAATAATAATACTTGACCAGCTTCTCAGAGCTTTTGTAAAGTAAATTAAGTATTTGCGGGACTGCTTCATGGTATTCTGTATACCCAAACCCCTCCTGTGTCAGAATCAGGCTCTGCTGATGGTCACGTTGACTAATGTTTTCTTTGGTTCTGTCTTTGTAGTTCGCCTTCGTTTT
>NW_015302838.1:0-275 GCF_001447785.1 Gekko japonicus | reverse complement strand
TGGAAAGATAAAATCCCTAATTAAAAGCCAGAGAAAATGTGGTCAGGAGCCTAAAAGACTGTAAAGTAGGCATCTGGTAAGCCTCAACGTGGTGAGCATTCCAAAAGCGATGTGCCACCACAGAAAAGGCCCTATCTCTAGTCACTGGCCACCTTTCAAGTACAAATAGCAGTGCTTGAGAGGAAGGTAGGGTGGAAAGTACAGGAGGAGATAGTTCTTGAAGTACCTGTTCCGAATGAAAACTACAAGGACCAGATCCACTCTCTTGCCTATTC
>NW_015302837.1:0-275 GCF_001447785.1 Gekko japonicus | reverse complement strand
TCATATATTACAGAATTCCTCACGTAGGGTTAGACCCAAAGTTATTTCAACGTAGCAAGTTGATGGAAGTTCCACAGTCCTCTTTCTAGAAAATCCTTGCTTCTGCAGAAATCCTGGTCTGTATCCAAGTGAGCAAATACATGCTAGGAGATTGCATTTGATTGCACCGTCTCCTTTATTGGCCATTTTGAATCCCAACTGGGGAGAAAAGCAGCATACAGATCAATGCAAATACATACATTTGCTTAGATTTATTTTCTGGCATAGCGTGTGAG
>NW_015302836.1:0-275 GCF_001447785.1 Gekko japonicus | reverse complement strand
GGGGGGGCTGGTGTTTTTGTTTTGTGCAACCATTTTGTGAGAACACTTAAAATCATTTTTTTAAAAATGTGTGGGTCTTTATACATGCATACACATATCAGCTTGCAGGAGTCTGGATGGGTAACTCACCCTGCACAAGCCTAGGGCTAAATGTGAAAGGATCTAGGGCTCCTGGCACACGGGGGGCAAATTTCTGTGAGTTGGGGGATTTCACACTTTCACTTCCCTAACTGGAACTTCATTCATTTCAGGTAGAAATACTGGTGTGGTTTTTT
>NW_015302835.1:0-275 GCF_001447785.1 Gekko japonicus | reverse complement strand
GAAAGTGACTTCAAAATCCTAATAAACAATAGCCTTGAGTGTCCTGCAGTCTCACACTGGAAACCGGATCGCCCCCTTGAGGAAGTGATTTTGACATCCAGATTTTGAGGACTTTGAATGTTCAGATAATCCACTTGCAAATTAAGAACTGGAGACCCTGAGAGATGCTGTCTCCAACACACGTGACATTTGATAATCTCCCTGAAATATGCATTGTCTGTACTAGTGCAATTGAAAGGCCCTTAACTTCCATTCACTGCCCATTCACCTACTAC
>NW_015302834.1:0-275 GCF_001447785.1 Gekko japonicus | reverse complement strand
GAAACTGAGACCACTTTATTAGGCCAAATGCATAATCTCTATCTATAGTAACACAAGGAACATGTTGCCCAGTTGGATCTTACTGAATCTGAAAGTGGCATAAATACCACGGATTATCAAATATCACAAGCTTATGGGATCAGATGGGGAGCATAAAACATTCTCTCTTACTCAAACAATCTCAGAGAGTAGTGATGCACCCTGGGAATTGTCCTGTGAAGTACCACAGGATTACATTTCATCCTTATTCTCTAATATCTATATTAAGTCACTGA
>NW_015302833.1:0-275 GCF_001447785.1 Gekko japonicus | reverse complement strand
GACCGTCTGCATGCCAAGCAGGTGCTCTAGTACTGAGCCACCATGCCTGGACTAACAGCACGTGCTCATTGGCTGGCTAAACCACGCGCAACACCTTTGTAATTAAATAATTTGTGTGCCCTTATCAGTTATTCATTTGGGTAGGCCAAATAATTTATCCTTCCTATAACTTTGCCAGTGTCATAAACACTCAGTCATCACCTAAAATTCTCAAGCTTCATAATGTTTTGGAAGATAACCATCTTGTTCAAGCACAGAATGACTTTAGATGGAAT
>NW_015302832.1:0-275 GCF_001447785.1 Gekko japonicus | reverse complement strand
TCCAGGTGGTAGTCAACAATAAATAGACCTCAACTGGAGATCCCATTCTTCCCCAGCAATATTTCCTGCTAGGGATGATAGAAAATAAAATGTTTGCATCATACCAAATTGATCCGGAAAGTAAAGAAACCTCAAATTCCCTTCAACCCCAGCAATCCAGAAGTTGCTACGGACTAGCTCCCTGTGTATGTTGAAGCATGCCAACTGAACAACTGCAGATACTGAAAATGCTGCTAGCTTTAAATAGCAAACAAATCATTAATGCAAAAAATATA
>NW_015302831.1:0-275 GCF_001447785.1 Gekko japonicus | reverse complement strand
AGGGCATATCACTGACCTGTTCTGACTGTTCCAGTAAGAAGTCTTCTTCTCTAGATCATGATAGTTACATATAACTCAAGGCTTACAGTAGGTTCAAGTCATCCTGATAGTATGTGAGTGATTCAAAAGTTGATCTTTTTATACACATTGTGGATGGGTGTGTAAAGTGCAATCAAGTCTCAGCTGGCATATGGTGACCCCAATGTTTTCCCAGGCAGGTTAGAAGCAAAAGTGGTTTTGCTGTTGCCTTCCTCTGCAATGTCTCCCTTGGTGGT
>NW_015302830.1:0-275 GCF_001447785.1 Gekko japonicus | reverse complement strand
ACCCTGATAGACCAAAGGTCTGGCTCAGTTATAAGGCGCTTCATGGATTCACGTGGCCTCAAGTGGCCACTGAGAACTGAAAATCTACAGAGAAAGAGAAATGAAGCAAGTATATAATTCATGGGATCTCGGGTCCCTTCATAACCAGAAGGCCTCACTCTACATGACACTGAGAATCCATTTTCAAATCCCCAGATATAGAATTCATCTGCAAAAAAGGAAGGGTTGAAACAGGGGCATGGCATTGGCAAAGCGAGAGTTAACTCCTCCCCCCC
>NW_015302829.1:0-275 GCF_001447785.1 Gekko japonicus | reverse complement strand
GGGGAAGCGGACTTCCACACACATTTTCTTTGACAGAGTAGGAGCTGCACATTGAAGTGGATGCTGTATGTGACGTTCCTTCCCCCAGACCCAACAGCTGGTGCTGTACATACCCAGCCCATTTCAAAAGGGTTGAAATGTTTCCTGTAAGATGTTCAGGAGTGTCCCTGCCAAAATAGCTGATAGGCAAGATTTCAACTGTTTGAAAATGGGCTATGCGTGCACAACTCTGCTTGCTTCACATCCACTATGTGAGCCAGTTTGGTGTAGTGGTT
>NW_015302828.1:0-275 GCF_001447785.1 Gekko japonicus | reverse complement strand
TTGACTGTCAGACCTAAAGAAAGGTAAACCTCTGATTGTTGTTATGCTGTGTTAGGCTGGCAAGCTTTCGGGTTCCACAGGTTCCACTCAGTCTCTTCCAGTATAAACATGCTGATTGCTTTTCCCTGAAGCCCATCGACAGAATTCTGCATGATGGATAATCAGAAAAGAAGCTAGCAGAAAGGTTCCGATACGTTTTTGTGTAGAAGGGGTTTGCTCATAATGCCCCTTTTTATTTTAAATCATTTCTGTTGCCATGTTTAATTTATTCTTTT
>NW_015302827.1:0-275 GCF_001447785.1 Gekko japonicus | reverse complement strand
TGAAAATGAGAATGCGGAAGAGCACTCTAAGAGGCAGAAATCTGAACAATGCACTTATTAAGCATTTGGTCTTTAATGTTGTTTCCTGCCTTTCCTGAACTTTTAACGGTTGTATAAAAGAGGGGATTTCAGTAGATGAAGCTTTTCTCACCTTGACATGATAAGTGGCTCCTATCAAAATCCCCTCCCCCCCCCTAGAATTAAGGAAGGTTCAGGATCTATTTTGCCACAACAGAGTCAAAAAGAGAAAGACAGGCATATGACAGTAAAAAAAA
>NW_015302826.1:0-275 GCF_001447785.1 Gekko japonicus | reverse complement strand
TCCCAGCGGGCAATTCCTTACAAAGGACATGTTGTGGTGGCAGGTTCCCCGAGAAAACCTTGAAGGGCAAGGTGGAATACGGCCTGTAGGCCAGAACAGGCCCATTCTGCCACAGTGGCTCTCGGAATCTTTGGGCAATACAGGAAAACGGAGAATTCCTCACATGTGGTTTGCTCCATTATTAACATATACGAAGCAGCGTTAAGCAACTAGGACATTCAGTGCATTAAAAAGGGTCTTCTCTGCCTTCCAAATGCAGTATGATAAATCAGCTG
>NW_015302825.1:0-275 GCF_001447785.1 Gekko japonicus | reverse complement strand
CACTCCTGACCACTACACCAGACTGGCTCCTCCTTCCCATCTGCTCTCACCTCTTGCTCCTCCTCGTCCACCTCGCCTCTGCAGCCAGACAGATGCTCGGGATGGCGCAGTTTCTCCAGAAGGTCAAGGGTCAGGCTGCGCCTCAGGCCAGGCTGGGCCACGAACTGGTGCTGGGGAATGGGAATTGAGACGGGCAAAGTCACCTTCTCCCTCGTCGCATTGTGCGTAGTTCCCCCTGCTCACCCCTGTGTATGTCATCACTGGATGAAATGCCC
>NW_015302824.1:0-275 GCF_001447785.1 Gekko japonicus | reverse complement strand
ACTATGTGAGACCACTGGTCCATTTAGTCCAATATGGTTTACTACTCATGGGACAGCTCTTCAGGCCTCAGGCCGAGAAAGGTGTTTTCCCAACACTGTCGAAGGAGAATCTCGACTCTGGAATCAAACCTGGGAGGCTGGGAACCTTCTGCAGACCAAGCGCTTCAGCTCACTGAGAGATTTCCCGGTGGACGACTGCCGTGGAACTCCACTGGTGGTCAGGAACAAGTGGAGCCAAAAAAGTCCCCGCAGTCCTGATAACATGTCAGCCCCCC
>NW_015302823.1:0-275 GCF_001447785.1 Gekko japonicus | reverse complement strand
CCCTGAAGCCAGGAGACTTCATTAAGTCTCGCTGGCGTTCCGTGTCACAGATCCCTTGCCTAATTATAGATTTTGCTTGATCAATGGTCTGTGACCATTGCGCACATTGAAAGACCCATTCGTTCACAGGCGTGTTCTGACTATAGCGGAAAGCAAGGGAGGAAAATAAGTGGCCTGGTTTGCAGCAGAGAGAAGTGGGCTGCGGTGTTTCTCAAGTTCCTGAATAGGATTGCTGCAGTTTAACATGTTAAGACAGGGGTGTCAAACATGCGGCC
>NW_015302822.1:0-275 GCF_001447785.1 Gekko japonicus | reverse complement strand
GTAGACAATACTGACCTAGATGGACCAGCTGGTCCAATTCAGCATAAGGCAGCTTCACTTGTGTGCAGTGGCTTCGGCTTGGTCTGATGCCCTGAATGGTTTCCCAAATCTGCCTTCTGAGGAAGGAATGACTTGCCTGCAGAAATCTCTTTATTAGAAGAATCACTTCTGCTGTGGACATGATCAGCAGCATCTTCCGCAATTGCTAGGATACTTCTTTCCAAGCCTTTATGGGCTCAACTAGACTCTGATTAGGGTTGCCAGCTCTGGGTTGG
>NW_015302821.1:0-275 GCF_001447785.1 Gekko japonicus | reverse complement strand
GGAAAAGCCAATGCAGAATTGCCCAATATATGGCCGCCTCAGAGCCAAACGACACAAGATGTTTATAATGACTCAATTCTGGCTTTCCCAGATCCGATTCACTTTCCCTGCTGCCGGGTGGCAGCTATGGCGAATGTCATTTTTGAAGCCTGTGTCAGCCCAATTCGGTTCAGGATTACAGCGGGGAGGGGGAGTCAGAAGCCCAGCTCTTCCAAGCTGCAATCCCAAGCTGAATCGTGCCCTCACAGGCTTTAAAAATGATGTTCCCCACAGCT
>NW_015302820.1:0-275 GCF_001447785.1 Gekko japonicus | reverse complement strand
AGCTTCTGAGATCTGATGACAGGGGAAGAAAGGAACAGCAGAGTCTGATGACAGCTGGAAGCTGAACGTTTGGGAAAGGCTATGAGAAAAAACACCCAAATCCTCACAGGTCCTCGATAGAGTAATCTGAATCCAAGACACTGCAAATCTGAATGGATTGTTCCGGCTGCTGTTCAGTAGGATGAATTTTTAGCATGAAAGCAGAACTAAAGAGAACCTCCACATAATGAAAAAAAAGAACTTCCACATTCAGGGGAAGTCAGCCTCTGAATCCC
>NW_015302819.1:0-275 GCF_001447785.1 Gekko japonicus | reverse complement strand
CTTAAATCCCTTCCAAGTTTTTACCTCACCACTGTTCTAACATTAAGTTTACCATGGTCTAAAACCATGTAGGGGGACAACGGGAGCTGAGGGGGTTAAGATCTGGGGGGAAATGACTGAGGGTGGTTTGCATCCCACTCAAAAAAGGGACACTGGGCTTCTGTGTCTCATGTTTTCAGTGCAACATGTAATTCCCTCCCCTGTTTGCACTGTGCGGTGGTATCAGCACTGGTGGTTCTCCTGCCTTTGCTGTTTAGCCTTCATGAGTGTCTGTT
>NW_015302818.1:0-275 GCF_001447785.1 Gekko japonicus | reverse complement strand
TGCAGACTTAGAGTGAGTGCACATGCATCTAGTGGCAGGCACAACACAGACAGGGTGCTTTGTACCACTAGGTGAGCACCTAGAGAAAATGCACCATAGGGAAGCAAAGTTCACACTTTGTTGCTGACCTCTCAAAGATTTTGGCCTGCACAGGTATGCCAGGCCCTCCTCTGGGATCCCAAGATGCAGCCATATGAACAGGTAAGCAAGGTTCCCGGTCCCCTAACCCCATCTCTCCCCTGTGGTAGGAAGCCTTTTCCAGGGGGCAGCAGTGG
>NW_015302817.1:0-275 GCF_001447785.1 Gekko japonicus | reverse complement strand
TTGGGCAAGTTGGTAATTAAAAATTGTAATCCTTCCTTTAGTTCCCACATCTCAGACCGAACACTGGCTTGTCCCCAGTCGGTAGGCATGTCGTCCTCCCACTCTTCGCGCAAACAGCCCAGCTCTGGTTCATCTTGGAAAGTGCAGGAATGGCGATGGCGTTCGTGCTCGGTTCGCACCTGAGCATCCCTGAGCCCACGGGTGCTTCCCAACCAAGGAGGTTCCATCCATTGGTTAGACAATTGGAACCCAACTTGCTTCTTGGGTTTAGCCCC
>NW_015302816.1:0-275 GCF_001447785.1 Gekko japonicus | reverse complement strand
TGCCTTGAAAATCCTGCAGGGTCTCCATAGGTTGGCTGTGACTTGATAGGTTGGATGTGTTCCACCACCTTGCCTCCCCTTGCACATCTAAAGAAGGAGGAAGAGAGGACAGGAATGTATCAGTCCTTAATTCAATCTATTGGTTCTCCTGGAACCCATAATCAATCACTTTGATCCATTTCATACCTAAAAAACGAAGCATGTGCTCTCATGTTGTGGGAGATTTCTTGTTCAGATTTCAAGTCACATAAATACTCCCAGAAAGGCTTCTAGTT
>NW_015302815.1:0-275 GCF_001447785.1 Gekko japonicus | reverse complement strand
TCTAATGTGTTACCCTGGGTCCAGAGGGAAGTACATGTCCTTTTTAATGCACACCCCCAAATCTGGACCTCTTGGGAATTGAGCCTTTATATACACAGGCTGAGGACTGATGTTGTATCATTGCATAAAATAATGAGACAATTGTTTTTAAAAGGTTGACTTTTATTAACTACAAAGGGATAGGATTAAAAGCAAGACAGAAAGGACATTTAAAAGGCAGCTGGCAATCAACACATTTGATAAGTTAAAATAAAATACTTCAAATATCTACTTTG
>NW_015302814.1:0-275 GCF_001447785.1 Gekko japonicus | reverse complement strand
TCAGAAGAAAAAAGAGGTCCAACTTCTTGGTCTCTTAATAAAAATCTTTTATTCAATCAATTAGCTTGTCAGGAAATTGCAAAATCACTAAAAGAATTTTTCGACTTTAATAAGGATTGTGGCGTTCCGGCATCTACTGTCTGGGATGCGATGAAAGCCGTCATACGGGGAAAGATGATCTCCCTTTCTTCCTACTACAACAAAACAAAAAATAAATTAATGGAGGAGATACTGACCAAAATAAAATCTTTAGAGGAGAAGCATAAAAAAACTGG
>NW_015302813.1:0-275 GCF_001447785.1 Gekko japonicus | reverse complement strand
ATATTCTCAAAGAACCTACATTCAAGCAGCAGCGGTGTTGCTGTTTGTTCTGTGAAGAGTTCCTTCTTTTAATTGTCTTTAGCCGGTTTTATCTTCTGGTATATGGTATTAACAAATATGACCAGAGGCCAATTTGTAGTCTATTATTTTTTTTAGAGAGCTAGGGAAATAAATCAGTCCCACACATGCAGAACTGTGTAACATTTACTGCAACAAGGAGAAAGTGAGAAGTGTTAGTTTACTGTAGGCCTTCCAGGAGAAAGCAGATCTTCAGG
>NW_015302812.1:0-275 GCF_001447785.1 Gekko japonicus | reverse complement strand
ATATTTTGAGTGAGCCTGGCTGGGAGACAAGCATATGGAGAGAGGGAGAGGAAAAGACTGCAAGGTAAGCCACAACTGGGGGGTGGATTTAGCACCTTTGAGCTCTGAACTTTAGGCCCCAATGCATGGAACATTTAAAGTGTTGGGTTGGCTCTGAACTGAACAAAAGCTGCACAACAGCATGGCAACTTCATTTCAATGGACTTTCAAAAGGACTCTCACTACCATGTTGGGAGATGTTATTTGGGTTTCTTGCCTCACAATACATTGGGCTG
>NW_015302811.1:0-275 GCF_001447785.1 Gekko japonicus | reverse complement strand
ACCTGGGTCTCCAAGCAATTAGTCCATCCCTCTGATCACCACACCAGACTGGCTCTCTAATATGGTACTCAGATTCAAGAGAGGCCCAGCTTTAATCAGAGGATTAATGGGGAAAGACTGCAAACGTTGGCAATTTTTGCCGTGTGCCTTATTAATAGGGAATGAAAAAGAATGTTTAAAACATGGCCTTCCCCTTCCAACAGTGAATGCCTTTTTTGGTAGCGAAATAGCAAATTCTCCGATGCTTCATGCTCTGATCTCAAAAAAAGGAAAAA
>NW_015302810.1:0-275 GCF_001447785.1 Gekko japonicus | reverse complement strand
CACATAATCTAGGTTAGAGTGTTCCGCTTCACAAAGAAAAAAGAAGCGAAACTCTGATTTCCAGACCTGGAGAATCTGTGTCTAAAGGGATAGCTTTGTGTTGGGACAGTAAAAACAAAACAAACAAAAAGAAACCGGAATTCTGTCCTAAAACAAATCCTGAATTCCAGTGCTGGAAAACAGGAGGGATCCCTTGCAGTTGTGAGAACTCTACTGCTCGTATGGAGCTCGATCGTACATAAACATGGCACTGCATCCTCATATAAACAGGGGTC
>NW_015302809.1:0-275 GCF_001447785.1 Gekko japonicus | reverse complement strand
GCCACCTGCAAAGGCTGTTTGTTGAGCGAGGCACCGCAGGGGGATTTGGAAGACCCTCAAGGTCCCTGATCCCACTTATCATCTCCTCCTTCCCAAGGAGTGGTGGCCACAGAGATGAGGAGAGAGAAACAAGCAGGGCTCATACAAGGGATGGGAAGCTAGTAGCCGGAGGGGGGCGGGGAGAGAACAGACTAAAACAGGGGTGTCGAATGTATGGCCTGGGGGCCGGAACTGGCCTGTCCACAGCTCTTATCCAGCCCGCGAGCAACTGGTCA
>NW_015302808.1:0-275 GCF_001447785.1 Gekko japonicus | reverse complement strand
GAGTCTGCACACTTAACTACTGCACCAAACAGAGTCTGTATATTTTCCAATCCCATTTGCTCCCAAAACAACCCTTTGATGTTGGTTAGGCTGACTGACCCAAGTTTCATGGAAGTATAGGGATTCGAACCGGGGTCTCCCTAACCACGACAGCGCACTGGAGTGAGTGACCTGAATGAGAAAAGAGCTTGGGTTCTTTAAACCTTCAGGTTCTATCCAGGAGTCATTTTTTTGCTTTTTGTTTTTCTTGCTTATCTTTATTGCTTTGATGGAGA
>NW_015302807.1:0-275 GCF_001447785.1 Gekko japonicus | reverse complement strand
AAACCCTTCAGAGGAATCCTTGTAGAGATGCAGCTCAACGTGGGATTCTTTCCATGAAGTTCCAATGGATCCCATAACCTGGTACACATTGTGAACACTCTGCCCTAGGTACTGTTTCTATTTTCCTTACTGTATGGATAGCAAGAAGCTTCATAATTGTACGTACACGTCTTTTTGAAGATGTTGCGTACATCGTATTTATTAAATAAAGCAAAATTACTTTCCCTCAGAGTGAATCATAAAATACTCCCTGTCCTCAAAACACAACAATATAA
>NW_015302806.1:0-275 GCF_001447785.1 Gekko japonicus | reverse complement strand
GTGGATAATACATGTCAAAAGTAAATAACACCATATGGATTTCTGCCTGGTGAACTTAGAATCCCTTGGCGATTACGAGATGTCTCAGTAAGGACGGGCCCCTGTGGCGCAGTGGCTGAACTATGACTGGGGAGTCTCGTCTTCAGGCCCTTGCTTGTCACGTAAGCTGACCGGGTGGCTTCCAGGAAGGAAAAACAATGGAAGGAAGGAAAGTCAGGATAAATGTACTTAGATAAATAAATATCATGTGAGTTACCAGCAGGGCTTCTTTTGTA
>NW_015302805.1:0-275 GCF_001447785.1 Gekko japonicus | reverse complement strand
AACTTCTGCGAACCTATGGAGCCCCTGGCAAGGGTCCATAAGTGTAGTGCAGGTGGGAAGCCAGTTTCTGGCTGCATGCACAGTTCCCTCTCGTGCACACAGAACAACTTCCCAGGGTGTGGACTTGCAGCCACATTATATGTGCCAAGCTCCTTTCTGTCCTCTGCGCTGCAGGTGGATCTCTGCTAGTGGACTGATGGTCCACTTGCGACAGGGCTTGGATTAAATAAACAATGTTATCTAGTATATTGTTATCTAGAGAGCCAGTTTGGTGT
>NW_015302804.1:0-275 GCF_001447785.1 Gekko japonicus | reverse complement strand
TGCCAGCCTTTTAAACACAGCCTTCCCCCGGATGGGATTACGGCCATTGGCTCTGACTGTGAGCTGGTATGGATCCGTCCCCCTTGTACTGGTTCAGATTGCAGGTCTCGATCTTGCCCTTGGTGCCATCCTTCCAGAAGAAATTCTCCACTTCCTTTCATTTCTCTCTTTCTCCACATAAGAATGATTGAACATTCTCTCTCTTTTTCGCCCTCTGCAGAGGAAACCAGAATTATAAGAGAGTCTTCGGTGGAAACAGACAACAGCCTCGCATC
>NW_015302803.1:0-275 GCF_001447785.1 Gekko japonicus | reverse complement strand
ACTCTGCATGCTTGTTGGAGGGCATGAGATAAGCCTCTAGGCCACAGCAGAGAGGTCTGCCCAGACTGCCTCCTTCATGTTCCAATAGCTCAGGGGATTGGTGGTCTGCAACTCATAGGGTTTGGCAAGGCGCTCCCTCACCAATGCAGCCTCCATATCCTGTCTCATGCGCTTCTCGCTCCCAGAGGGGCCAAGTGCCTGTCCAATGAGCTCCACCTCCAAGGTCATCTCAGCAGTTGATGCAGGGGGGAAGCTGTCTAGCAGGGGAGGTGGGG
>NW_015302802.1:0-275 GCF_001447785.1 Gekko japonicus | reverse complement strand
CTGAAAGCTATTTTTTTTTAATGGTCTCGGTGAAAGAGATCCCAATGTTCAGGAAGCATTGCTCTCACTCTAAATGGGCTTTGTTCGCCCTCAATCGTGATAGCATAGAGGCAAAGCTGATTGGATGCGTGGCATCCTGATGTCATTGCTATAGAACCCCTGCATTTGCTGCACAATCCCGGAAAGGCCGGGATTGCTCTATGGGGAGGGAAAGAACCTCAAAGCTGCAGCTCAGAAGGAAACTCAGCAATAGGGTTGCCAGCTCTGGGTTGGGA
>NW_015302801.1:0-275 GCF_001447785.1 Gekko japonicus | reverse complement strand
AGCCAAGGAGTGCTGAGACCAGTAGGCCTAGCGGGAGGGGTTATAAAAGGGCATGCGTGGGCAAGGAACGTGTGTACTTTGAGCCATAATAGACTGCCGTAATGTCACGTGTCTCGCTGCACTCACTCGACTGAGTTTAGGGCAGATATGCAATTCCATGTGGTTATGTTTCGTCATTGTTACTTGTCCGTCAATCACTACTGTACTTCGTTTGGAAATGTTTTTGTGTTCTGTATGTATGTTCTTAAAATCTACCTCAACGTTTGACGTGACTA
>NW_015302800.1:0-275 GCF_001447785.1 Gekko japonicus | reverse complement strand
TTAGCTGCTGTAACTCCTACTAAAAGACACCTAACAAAAGAGGAGAAAAAGCAATGATTTCTTTTTATAATATTTTTCCTGTATGGGCAATCAAAGCCGTTTACGTTGTTCTCTTGTTTTCCATTTTATTTTCCTAACAACAACTCCATGAAGTAGATTACCCTTTGACATTACCATTTTGAACTAGAGGTTATCGATCGTTGGCCCAGTTCCGAATAAAGTGACACAGGGCCAGGGGTTTCATAGAGTGAATTTCATTCCATTAATGAGCCGTC
>NW_015302799.1:0-275 GCF_001447785.1 Gekko japonicus | reverse complement strand
GATCTCCAGGCCTCATCTGGAGCTTGGCAACCCTCCATGACATAAAACAGAGGCGAAACAGAAGTCCTACTGTAATGTCACATCCCTGCTTGGGTGACTTCCCTCCTCTCCCCAGGTACCACCCCAATTCTCCAGGAATTTCCCTAGCCAGATTTCACATCTGGGGTCCCATTCATTGAACTCAGTGTCTCATAGAATTGGGGCCAAAGCCTCCTTCATTAAATATATTAACTCTGTTATCATTTAAGGTTGCCAACCTCCAGGTTGCACCTGGA
>NW_015302798.1:0-275 GCF_001447785.1 Gekko japonicus | reverse complement strand
CACACTTAACCACTACACCAAATCCAACTCTTCTTGTTGTTGTTGTACACAGCACCATAGAAGAGCTTTTTCAGAGAACCTATATTTCACTATGTTGGGGGGGGGGAGAGAAAGATCCCATTCCCAGCACATATTGACCACAATGTTAGGCTCCAAGTCGCTACAGAACAGAAGTTGCCGCCTTTAGGAGGCATGCCAGTGTGGAGTAGTGATTAAGAGTATCAGACTAGTATCTAGAAGACCCGTGTTCGAATTCCCACTTGTGCCATGGAAGC
>NW_015302797.1:0-275 GCF_001447785.1 Gekko japonicus | reverse complement strand
AAATATGATGTAATTTCGCAGGTAAAATTGATCCAAATGATTTGCTTCTTCATAACTGTGAGATGACAAGTGAAGTGAAAGGCAGTAAAATCTAAAGTCTCTTTCTTGATAATCACTGTTGCAATTGTACTTCTCTTGTCTTCGTTTTTCTTTCAAAAAGAAATGTGGATAGGTTTTGTGGGACTGGGGAACAGATATTGATGCAAATTAATCCATGATGAGCTCACAATTATGTTCACTAAAGTGTACAAGATCTCTTAAAAGATATAGCAGTT
>NW_015302796.1:0-275 GCF_001447785.1 Gekko japonicus | reverse complement strand
GAGGCCTTCCCCTAGGCTCAGCCATCTGTCTGCAAGAGGCAGCCCCTGAAGCACCCTCAAGGGAACACACAGTCAAGGGATCGAGGCCACGGCCCTGTTGTTTGTGTTGCTGCCTCCGCTACTCGGACTGCATTTCTCGAAGGTCTGATTGCAAAAGGTTTGCTTACTATGGGAATGGCAGCTCCTGAGCTCTGGGGGTGCCTCCTTGGGTAGTCTGCAAGTGCAAAAAAGTAGCCAGGAGTCTAAAGAACTACACGCTGGCATGTACTCTCCCT
>NW_015302795.1:0-275 GCF_001447785.1 Gekko japonicus | reverse complement strand
TTTCCCAACCTGGAATTGGCTACTCTAAACTCAAAACAGCCAGCCCCAGTCAAAAGACGGGCTGCCACATTCTGCATTACTTGAGAAGCTTCCAGATTTTTTTGTTTATTTGTTTCACAGTAGCATGGATCAGTGTAACATGGTCAGGTGAGTCCAGGTAGCGAGACAATTTATATGGAAGATGGTGTGGGGGGAAAGTGCTCTTACCGACATTTTCTATTACCCTAGGTTCAAGAATACCCCACAAACTCTTTACATGATCCATCAAAGATAAA
>NW_015302794.1:0-275 GCF_001447785.1 Gekko japonicus | reverse complement strand
CAAAAGAGATATTCTGGATTTTTCTCATCCCAGTCTGAACAGTCCTGATCCCTGTACCTGGCCCCAACGTAGAAAAATGTTAGCTACCGCAGCCAACCAGTTGAGTTCAGTTTTGGTTGAATATTTTGGGCTTCTATTTCCACTTGTTGTTTAGCTGTGTATCACATTAACCAGAGGGTTTTGTATGGACATTTTTAAAATTATTTACTTTATGTCCTGCCTTCCTCTAAAGTGGCGCACATTGTCCTCCTTTCCTCTGTTTTATCCTCACAACA
>NW_015302793.1:0-275 GCF_001447785.1 Gekko japonicus | reverse complement strand
TAGTATGAATGTATTGTTGCTAGTCTTACTCTCATAAGCAATAGAATGAGTGACATCCTTTCCGATATCTAAATGTTGCTATTGTATTTCTTGATAAGTATCTCTTAAAACAAATTAGCTGCCATCTTTAACTCAATATTTGTGACTCTGTTGAGTCTGCCAATGGGGCTGATGCTGTATATGCAGTTTTGTTTGTATTGCCACTTGTGGAAAAGATCAAAATGACAATAAGACCACAAGTCATATTTCCCTTTGGCTTCTTCCCCTGTATTGTT
>NW_015302792.1:0-275 GCF_001447785.1 Gekko japonicus | reverse complement strand
TTCTAGATCAGTGAAATGCTATTGCCACAATATTGAAAAAGCCAATTACTGGCTTGTAGGAATTGCACCTTTGCCCATGTGGTTTAGTTTATAGCATTGTAGCAGAGCTGCTACGGAAATGCCTGTGCTTTGCAGTATCATGTTAAATATACCTTTGCAAGAACTCCTTAATGAATGAATACTTTCAAAAGTCACGGTAGTTCAATGTATTTTTATTAGCTTGTTTGTTAATTATTTGTTTGTTAATATTTATTAAAACATTTATATCCTCCCCT
>NW_015302791.1:0-275 GCF_001447785.1 Gekko japonicus | reverse complement strand
CTGTAACTGGCCGGTATAGAAGGGGCAATCCCACTGTCAGGGCATTTCTATCAAATTAAAACGTAGAGTGGTAAAGTCATGTAACAGATTTAATTGTTGAACATAGGAAGCTAACTGAGAATTGTGTGAAACCATTGGCCCCACCCAGCAATGGCTTTCTAAAAATTTCCCCCAGTTTTCAGAAATTTTAGGGGCTGAACCTTTAACAATTCTGTTGATACAGCCCCTACACAAGAATCCCTACTCCAAGTGTTTGAATAGAGGGTTAAATTCTG
>NW_015302790.1:0-275 GCF_001447785.1 Gekko japonicus | reverse complement strand
GGGGGGGGGGGGAACTGCCTCCAGGAGTTTTGTACAAGCTCTCTCTGAGTTGCAATTCAGGTCCCAGGCTGGGACTAAAAGCAGAGAAACGTTTTTCATTTCCATGCCATTTGCCTAACTGTTCGCTGAAATGTTCTCCCTCATTGGGCACACAAACGTTTGACAGCCAAACATTTAAAATGCTCCAAAAACCCGAGGAGCATTTCTATAAAGAGAAGGCAGAGATGACGAATGGGATCCTGAAGGTCTTTCCTCAAATGGCTGGCAACTTTGCC
>NW_015302789.1:0-275 GCF_001447785.1 Gekko japonicus | reverse complement strand
GGCAGTACCTGGTCCAGAGAATCCAACACCCGGATTCTCCCCGCGTACCTGCTGCTGGATGTGGATCTGAGAGAGTCGCTGGAGTCTGGCGGCGTGGTCAGGAGCGGCTGAAAAGACCAGAGTGGAGATCAAGAGAGATTCTCACTACGTAGGGGCTCACAACAAGTTAAGAGGCTCCTTCCCTTTCTAAATCATATAAACGTTCTACGGACTATTATTACGGGCAGCTCTTCTCACAATGCAAAGCCACTATAAACATCAATGACTGATCCACA
>NW_015302788.1:0-275 GCF_001447785.1 Gekko japonicus | reverse complement strand
GGACATGTTAGACGGTATTCTGGAACTGTTCTGTAATAATTGTCAACATAATATTTTGTGATTTGGGGACAATTAACAGGACAATCTTTTGCATGTCTACACAAAAGCAAGCCCCACTGTGTTAAACGATGCTTGCTCACAGGTAAGTGTGCATTGAATTCACCCTAAATCACTTTGGGATCAGTATTAGTGGTTTAAATATTTTAGAACTGGATTAAGAAATCCAGCTCCCCACATTTTTATCAAGAATCAATTTCATTGCAATGATTAAGACC
>NW_015302787.1:0-275 GCF_001447785.1 Gekko japonicus | reverse complement strand
TCTTGTCTGAATTGAGCTTCAGTTTATTGGACTTCATCCATGCCACTACCTTCTCTAGGCACCTCCTTGATTTTCACAGACCCACTTGACTCTGCTGTTAAATAGAGGAAGAGTTGGGTGTTAATCCGCCTTTTAGTGACACCATTGCAAATCCCTGAGCAAACTTGTTGCATTCAAAGGGTGATCCTCTATGTATGGTTGCCCAATTCACACACACAGAATCAGGATCAACCGAAGAACAGATAGCTTTTATTTATTTATTATCAAATTTATAC
>NW_015302786.1:0-275 GCF_001447785.1 Gekko japonicus | reverse complement strand
TGTTGAGCTCCCAGTTTGCAGTTCTGCTCCTTAGCTGCCACAGTACACCAGCTCCTGTATTAGTTTGGTGATAGCTTCTTGGGCCCCCCAGGGCCCAGCATTAGATACTGTTTTCCATGCTGCTGCAGGGTACTCTATACTGAAACATGAACTAATAATTAAAAAGTGGCTCTAAACATGTGTGGAGTGCTTTTCCCATGCTTTCGAGGGTATGTTCATGCACATGAGGTTCATGTTGGGTTTTACATGTCTATGTAGTGCAAATATTAAATTCA
>NW_015302785.1:0-275 GCF_001447785.1 Gekko japonicus | reverse complement strand
TGAGAATGGATGGGTGTGTCACAGAAATATTACTGTTGGTTAATATGCACTTTCACCTAGGCTTGATCCTCTTTTACGAAAACTCAGAATTCACAATATTGAACTGACTGACTGCTAGACTCACCTTGGAGTAACTGAAATGAGCCCAGTGGACACTGAGTTGTGGTAGTCCTGAAACTACAGAATGAGTGTAGAGGTTTGCTGGGGCAGCTCTAATGTGCCTCAGTGTCACTCCTCTCTTGCCACAATCAAGCTACACTGAACTATCCAAAATA
>NW_015302784.1:0-275 GCF_001447785.1 Gekko japonicus | reverse complement strand
ATCAGGAGCGGACTAGGAAGCGAAAGTGGTCCTGGAGGAAGTCAAGCTGAGTGGCCCCTTGCTGTGCTAGAAGCCAAAGGAGATGACAGTGGGCATTACCCTGCATCGTTCCCCCAAACTGGAAGCAGTACAGATGGAGATGGTGAGCTGATACAAACTGCCATTGCTGATAAGGAATCTGGTCCTGGAGACTGAGTTGCTGACTCTGCTTGTTCTGGCCACCAGTGTCCCTCTAAGGCAGCGACCCACTGGGGAATTTCCCTGTAAATTAAATG
>NW_015302783.1:0-275 GCF_001447785.1 Gekko japonicus | reverse complement strand
TGCGTAATAGGCCTTTTTGTCACTTTAGCCAGTAACAACTGAGTGGCACAGATGCATCTACTCTCCCAGGGTCTACAGGGGCGTGGCATGACACTCATGCCCAGGGGAGCTTGATTTCCTATTGGTTCAGTAACACTTGCAGGGATGACTATAGATCTTTGTGACCCTTAAAAGACAATTCACACATCACAAAGACCTCTTGTCCCCTGCAAGGACTGTCAGTCAGATGAATCCAGGGAGTTCTATCCTTCCCAAGTGCACAGAGGCCTGATTCG
>NW_015302782.1:0-275 GCF_001447785.1 Gekko japonicus | reverse complement strand
AAAAGGTTTGATTTTCTGTAAAAATTACTAGCAGTGATACTTTCCACTTACTAGCTTCAGTGCATAAGAGTACTGAAGAAATCTCTACAACCCTGAGTGAGTCTATTTGCAACCACACTGAACTGCCTTTCCATGGTAACGTCTCCTTCGAACAATGTGCTGTAAGACATTCATGACATAATCATCTCAACTCTGTGGAAATCAAGTAAGCGACTACTGGCCTCCGATGTCTCTGAGGACACTGCAGAATTCCTTCACACAAAAGATTTTTGTCT
>NW_015302781.1:0-275 GCF_001447785.1 Gekko japonicus | reverse complement strand
CCTGTTACTGCTGCAGTGTTTGGAAGCCAAAAGAGCATGCCAAGAACTAAGCTTTTCCCCCTCCCCCTCTGAAAACACAGCCCTTGAGATGTGGTTAACTCGGTATCAGTCCTCCCCACAACATGGGTACTTGGTGCTCTCTCAAACACTTTTTATTGTTTTGGGAAGAAAATATGAGCAGACTGCAAAAACATCCAAAGTCCATTACAAACTTGCTTTATTAGGAAGAAATGCAGTAACTCAAAGAAGCAATGGGAGATGTAGGCACATATGGC
>NW_015302780.1:0-275 GCF_001447785.1 Gekko japonicus | reverse complement strand
TCTCCCACATCCTAGCCCAACACTCTAACCACCACGTCACACTTTATCTGGATACGGGAATAAAGGGGAAACCTTTGCCATCCAAAAAAATAAGGAACCGGCAGGAAGAAAGCTACAGATGAGTAATCTGAGAACAGCAGTTAATAGAAGCATGAAAGTCAACTGTTGTAACTTAAATAAGAAAAGGCTTGTGCACTAAAGGCAACAGAAAAAAAAATTGACAGCCATGCTCACTCGACAAAAACAGCCATACATTTATAAGTAAAAGAATAAAT
>NW_015302779.1:0-275 GCF_001447785.1 Gekko japonicus | reverse complement strand
CTCAGGAATAGCCTCAGTTGAATCTATATAGGTAAACAATAAG
This sequence comes from Gekko japonicus, assembly GCF_001447785.1. Classification (NCBI taxonomy): domain Eukaryota; kingdom Metazoa; phylum Chordata; class Lepidosauria; order Squamata; family Gekkonidae; genus Gekko; species Gekko japonicus. Next base: position 232 of record NW_015302779.1, on the reverse strand, counting down.
GTCAGAAGGGGAGCCCACCACATTGTCTATTAGTAACTCTGGGGGTATAAAATCCAGACCCAGTGTTTTGCCTTTCTTGAGCTTACCAATCAATGTCTCAACCTCTTTGGCTGACACAGCAGGCCAAACTGGAAGGTCCTGCAAGACCTCTTGATTCTGAGGGGGTGATGAATAATGAGTATCAAAATAGAGTTTTTGGAAGAATACCTCCCAGTTTTCAGGGGAAATGAAG
>NW_015302778.1:0-275 GCF_001447785.1 Gekko japonicus | reverse complement strand
AGAAGGGCTAGACACTTGTGCTCTTGACAAAACAAAAATAGAGATGCTCAAGAAACTGGATTGTGCGGTCAGCAAAGGCTCTTTATGCACCCCTCACAGGACTGTAGCATAGACACAGCCCCAGGAATGATGTCTCTTGTCTTTTTCTTTTAAAACCGCCTGTTCCTAACGCTACTCCCGACTGTAACGCAGCAATCTGGCCAGCGCGACAGCAACGCTCTCTGGAAAGGCTGCAAAGTAGTTCTATAAAACAGGATCATGCTAGCCCAAGCAAA
>NW_015302777.1:0-275 GCF_001447785.1 Gekko japonicus | reverse complement strand
TATGTTGTACTAAATGGGAAAGAGAAATGTAAAACATGTGAAATAAAATCTTCTGCAGGACCAATTTGATTTGAAGTGTTGGAAACATTTCAGTTCAAGAGGTTGTTCTTCAGGTAAAGTTGTTCACAGCAAAATAAAATACAGCAAAATAAAGATTAGCCTATTAGTTACTTCACTGGATAAAGATGTAACACCTTTCTTCTAACAACACACAGCTTCTACTGCCCTTAGGCACTCTGAGGCTTTTTCACAACTAGTTTCACCCTCTAGACCAA
>NW_015302776.1:0-275 GCF_001447785.1 Gekko japonicus | reverse complement strand
TATTTATTGGAGTCATTATGAGTTCTCCACAAAAGAAAACAGTTCAAAAACAATGTCAGTTTGCTCTGGAAGTGGGCCATATAAGAGACCTCTATTTTTAAGAAAAGAGGCTTAGTGAATTTTTTATCCTGCCCTTTATCCAAGGAACTCAGGGCAGCATACATCAGTTTCCTGTCCCTATTTCACTTTCATAACAATCCTGTGGAGTAGGCTAGGCTGACAATCACCCAGTGAGCTTTATGACAAAGTGGGAATTTGAACCTGTGTCTTCCAGA
>NW_015302775.1:0-275 GCF_001447785.1 Gekko japonicus | reverse complement strand
AAAACACCAAGATGGGTATCCCCACTGGAAGCCTTTACAATGTCGTCTCTAATGAGCCATTGGAAAAAAGCAAGGTATGATGTATTACCAGACGAAAAAGACAACTTATTGGCACACGATATGCTTAAGAAGAAAAATATAACACTGACATGGTTGGAGTATATGCAGCTAAAGGCAAGATTTGACATAGACAAAACTAATAATTTTTACCATGAAAAAAAAAAGCTGGATAAGCTGTGGCTTTCAACAAATGACAAACTAATACAAAAGATATA
>NW_015302774.1:0-275 GCF_001447785.1 Gekko japonicus | reverse complement strand
GCAACTCGGGACATTCTCATTGAACTCGCAGACATTCGTACTAAAAAGAAAATCCTGGATCTAGCTCGGCAAAAAGGTTATTTTACCTTCCAAGAAAAAGAAATACAGATATTTCCTGACATTCCTACTGAAGCTTTGATTATTCGAAGAAAGCTCAAACCCATTGCGTCTCAGCTTACTGATGCAGGCATATGATATAAATGGCTACCATCAGGTGCAATGCATGTTAGACACCAAAACAAAGCATGGACAATTGAAGACCTTGATGGAGGTGG
>NW_015302773.1:0-275 GCF_001447785.1 Gekko japonicus | reverse complement strand
AATGTCTGCCAAGGTGGGAGCATCATCATCTCTTTGCTTTGAGGACACTGCCAGAGTTTGGTTTCAGTTTCCATAGAAAAGGGAGTGATTGGCTCCTGCATGGCCACAGTGAAGGCTCTCTGAGCACAAAGACCATCAGCGTCTAAGGCCAAGCTGAGGGGGCATGGGTGTCTTGCTCCCGCCCAAGGTAAACCCAGGGTTCAGCTGCTCAGTCAGTTGATAGAGAGCGACTCAGAGCTCCTTGTTTTGTTTTTACATTCAATATGCTTTGAAAA
>NW_015302772.1:0-275 GCF_001447785.1 Gekko japonicus | reverse complement strand
AGATGGAAGCAACGAAGACGGGGTAAGAATAAACGTATAGCAGACTATAAAAGCCAGTTGAGAATTGGTTGACTGTGAAAGGAAAACCGAAAAGAATAGTGGGAATGAATTGGAGGTTAAAGATGTTGTAAGCTCTAAGGACTAACTGTGAAACTGCAATAAGCAGAGTGAGAAATTTGCGGCGGTGGCGAAAATGGAGGTAGTGAGAGAACCAGAGATAATTTTACAAATAACGAACTTTAACACGGAACAGTTTAAATTCCTTTTGGAAGAAT
>NW_015302771.1:0-275 GCF_001447785.1 Gekko japonicus | reverse complement strand
TCTGCTTTAGAACGTTATAACGTCAGAGTGAGATATCGAAAGTAAACTTTAAAATTAACGGACCAATAGGGGCATATAAGCGAACAGCATGATTGTCAAGTCTCAACCTACACCTATTAAGCCATTAACACCCAAATTTCAGAAACCAAAGCAACGCAGCCCCCTATTTCACATTGTGCCATTTCCTCTCCCTTCCTCACCCTAACTGCTTCATTGAATGAGGAATCCAGTCGTGTTTGAAACGCAACCTTTTATTTCAGCATTACAGTAATTTA
>NW_015302770.1:0-275 GCF_001447785.1 Gekko japonicus | reverse complement strand
TGTGTAAATTCATCTTGAGTCTCTATGCGAAAGGTGGACAATAATTAATGTAAATAAAATAAAACAATGTTCTGGCGTTTGTAAATTAGTTTGTACTTTTAGGATTATGTAATATGATTACGGGTCCCGCTGCCCTTAATCTGTGCTGCGGTTTTGACTTTATAAGCTATTTGTAAGACCCCCCTAGAGCTGTTTTGAAAATCAGATTAACCACATTTGAGTTGTTAGAACTGAGGAGAAACTCCCCATTCAGAGGCACTAACCCTCTCAATCCC
>NW_015302769.1:0-275 GCF_001447785.1 Gekko japonicus | reverse complement strand
AGATGCTGCTGAAGCTGATGCAAGGGGAAAAAAAGCAGCATGAATCATAGCCTCAGTGGGCCACCGCTTTCAGCGGTGGATGCCGTGGACTGTTACCAGCCAGCTTAGCCAAAGGCGAGCGTGCTTCACTCTGCCGCCTTGAGTGTTGACTTCCTTTCTCTGTGCTCCTTTTTGCTTCGTGGCTTCTTAGTACCAAGGTTTCGTGACCTGGTGTCCTGGAGCACAGCAAGGTGGAAACAGCACAGATCGCTTAGGGGGCAACTCCGGGAGGAATC
>NW_015302768.1:0-275 GCF_001447785.1 Gekko japonicus | reverse complement strand
CACAAATAGTGCAGTGACCCCTGCTGGGCACGGATGAATTGTGTGGCATCATATCGTCCAAAAGCCACAATCACCCCTTCCTCAGTTGTGCAAACTGCATGGCAGCAAGTTGCTGGGGGTTGCTGCTGGATCGGGCCCTGATGATTCCTCCTATCAGGGCAGGAAGGTATTGTCCCAGTTCCCCAGTACCGGGATGGGACCCCCCACCCCCGGAGACACACCCACACCCCAACTCACCCCGACAGTAGCAGAGGAACGGAGAAGTGATGGCACCG
>NW_015302767.1:0-275 GCF_001447785.1 Gekko japonicus | reverse complement strand
AGTAGAGGGCAGCCTGTGGGTGCTTTGAGCATGGTCTTGACTAGGTACCAGAAGACTACCTTCTCTCCTTGGCCCACTGGTCCATTCCAGCATCCCCCCCATTCTTCCCTGATGCAAGGTGTACTGCCCCTTTTAGCAATTCACCCTCCGAAGTCCGAAACTCAGGCTAGCATTCCTAGCAACCCATCTTAGAGCTGGGCAGGGATCCCATTGAGTGTCACGGCGTGCACGCCCACTGGGCTGAGATAAATATGAAATGGCGACCACCTTGCCAC
>NW_015302766.1:0-275 GCF_001447785.1 Gekko japonicus | reverse complement strand
ACTCTACAGCTTAGAGGGAGCATTGCCGAGAACTCCTGCTCAGGATCCAGTGGATCTGTGCCTACAGGTGAAGGCGGGAACTGACCTGGGCTGGAACCAGAAGGGCATCAGAATGAACTTACTGAGTAGCTGCTGGAACAAAAAACAGTCTCTCGTAGCATCTTAAAGAAAAATAGGTTTAAAGACACAGGTTTTCATGAGCAAGATGCGTGGGATAGAGATGCGTCTGATGATGCATTCAGGAAGTCCATACATAAGAACATAAGAGATGCCAA
>NW_015302765.1:0-275 GCF_001447785.1 Gekko japonicus | reverse complement strand
AGAGAACAGGTAAAAATACACAGCAAGCCCCATTCCCTCAATCCAAATCAACCACCTTTAAAAAGAGAAATGCTTTTAGCCCTCTTGTGAAGGTTTAGGAGGATGACTTCAGTCTCACTTCCAAGGGGCAGATGTTGCACAGTCCAGGTGCAGCAACTAAAAAGGCCCTTCCCTCTCACAGGTCCCCAGCAAGGAGGCCTCTGCTACCCTTGCTTCCAGCAGGACTGTTACATTCCTGTAGGGTTGGCAGGTCCAAAGGACAAGCCAGTGGGGGA
>NW_015302764.1:0-275 GCF_001447785.1 Gekko japonicus | reverse complement strand
GTTTATTTTTCAAATGCCTAGTCCATCCTCCCCTCAAAGGGGCTCAGCGCAGATCACAACAGTAGCTAGGCCGTTTGGCAACAGAGACACAATAATAAATAGTGAATTAAAACAGCCTGTTTTTCGTTGTTCTGTTGCCAGTTTGCTTCAGAGTTCAGTTCAAGATGCTGATTCGTACCTTCATGAACTGGGACACATATAGAAGGACTTTTTTCTCCCTTTATGTGCCCCTAGGTCAAAAGATCCATCCAGCATGCCTAGTTAGGTGTGTCCTC
>NW_015302763.1:0-275 GCF_001447785.1 Gekko japonicus | reverse complement strand
ATGGAGGACACAGTCTGCTGCAGCTGGGTCAAGACTGTTAGAAGGAGCTGGTTGTGCCATAGGAAAGGGTTGGGGGGGGGGAGCTGCCTTTGGAATAAAGTCCACACTAGGCCCGTTGCTTGAGAAAAGAAACGGATGTTCTTTATCGTTAAAATAACCCATGCTGTGTTGCTAGAATGCCTTTCCTACCTAGAATGGAGAGAGAGTCAGAGAGCACACATTGATCTCATGGCCAGAGGGTTGTCACCTGTGGGCTGGGAAATACTGGTGGACCT
>NW_015302762.1:0-275 GCF_001447785.1 Gekko japonicus | reverse complement strand
CCTAAATGCTCTTCTTGGTGCGAGAGTTTGGACATTTTTTCTGGTTTCTTGTTGCCAAGGCAACCAAAATAGTGGCCAGAGACTCACAAGTAATCTCACAAGGGTTCGGGATGCCCTATAGGCCATACACAGCTTTCTGCACAATTTTGGAAGAGACTGGGGCAGTGAAGGCGTAGGAAGAGTACAGCAAAGCATCTTGAACATACACTGAATATAGGGAAAGTTAGTTGAAGGGAAGCAGACTAGTCTGAGGTGTATTCTAGATTATATAGGCA
>NW_015302761.1:0-275 GCF_001447785.1 Gekko japonicus | reverse complement strand
CTCAGCGGCATGGGCTGCACTCAGGAACCAGCTCCTCATCACAGCTGGACACTTCCCAGCCTCGCTCAGCTACCAAGGGAAGGAGGTAAGGATCCCAAACTGCAGGGTGGGAGGGGAGAAAGAGATGCAGTTCCCAGCTGGGCCTCTTCTCCTGCCTCCCAGCTGTCCCTGGCCTGGGCTTGGGTCTCGCTCTGGGTCTTAGGTACACTCTATAGATATGTTAAGGTGCATTTGTCCATAAAGGGAACAATGCAATGATATCAGGCAAAAGCTGT
>NW_015302760.1:0-275 GCF_001447785.1 Gekko japonicus | reverse complement strand
AAATAGAGTCCAGCCAGAGACAACCCAGAAACAAGCCTAGGGAAATATTTTGAAGGTGAGTCATTTTGGCTGGCTGTCTAATGACCTTTCCCCACTCATAAGGTGAATTAAGAATAACAGGTTTTGCAACAAGCTATGCCCTCACCTTGGTCCAATCCCATCAACTCCAGCCTTGCTTCACCTCCTGACCCATTGATCCTAAATTAGCAACACTTCACCCTGTTCTTCAAAACTGGTAGTTTTCCAATCCAGCAATCATCAGGTCATCAAGGAAC
>NW_015302759.1:0-275 GCF_001447785.1 Gekko japonicus | reverse complement strand
TTTTTCTACAAAAAGAGCCCTGGCAAGTAGTATATGTCCTTGGCACCATTGTTGTTGTTTTTTGCTGTTGGCATAACATTTAAGCTCAGCAAGGCTATGTCGTAGGCTTTGAGTGTATTCCAGAGGTGCTTTAAAGAAATACAGACTGTATACCACCATGCAGAATGTAGTTCTCTGGCAATCTCAGCATTCATCATTTTAAAACATCTTTCTAGTTCTCATGATTAAGATCTGCTTAAGACCATAAGAAGAGGCATGCTGGATCAGAGCAGTGG
>NW_015302758.1:0-275 GCF_001447785.1 Gekko japonicus | reverse complement strand
CAGGGTTGGGGGGGTGGACCTCAGTGGGGCGCAGTGCCCCAGAGCCCACCCTCCGGAGCAGCCGTTCCCTCCAGGGGAACTGATTTTGGGTGTCTGGAGATCAGTTGCAACAGCAGGAGATCTCCAGGTCCCACCTGGAGGTTGGCCACCCTCCCTGGCAGTGAAACAGCAACACCTCACAGGGCCGCATCGAGACCACATTTCCCACTGAGGGAATGGGATTCTCTTCCCCGCCCGGTGCAACGCTGCTCCTGGGGAAGAGGGGACCCTGAGGA
>NW_015302757.1:0-275 GCF_001447785.1 Gekko japonicus | reverse complement strand
GAGCAGTGCCCGCCTGGGATGACTGGACTCGGTTTGACTCGCAGAGCACCCGTGAGACCTTCTCGCACCGCGGGAGCAGGCTCCGCGAGAGCATCTACGACCAAGGGTTGTACCCAGGAAGGAACCCAGGCATCCCTGGGAGTTGGCCCGGAGGGGAGGAAGACCTCTTGGGCATGGACTGGCCGGACGAGAGGGAGTGGGGGAGCCGACCGGCATTAGCGGGGGAGCAGGAGACGATGGGAGACTGACTCGAGGACCTCGACCAGACCATGCAA
>NW_015302756.1:0-275 GCF_001447785.1 Gekko japonicus | reverse complement strand
CCTTTTTGCTTCCGGAGTGGCCTGGGGAGATCCTCCGGTCGGGACCATGATGGCTGCATAAAACACTCAGGACAATATTGAGAGGAATGTAAAAGATTAAAATGCAGAATTTGCTGCCACAGGATGTAGTGATGGCCACAGGCGTAGATGCCTTTAAACCAGGACTAGATAGATTCATTGAGGAGAAGTCTGTCAATGGCTACTAGCCCTGCTGACGGAGGGGAACCTCCACAGGCAGAGGCACTTTTTTTTTTGTCAAATGTCTTTTTATTTTA
>NW_015302755.1:0-275 GCF_001447785.1 Gekko japonicus | reverse complement strand
GACGGTCCTCCTGGTCAAACTCGGAGGTTAATCTCTGTCTCTCTCTGTCGCGCACCATCCCTCCTGCACAGACCTCGTCGATCTGAACTTGAGCCCTACCAGAGCACGGACAATTGTTCCAGGCTCACCTTCACTGCTCCAAGGCCTGTTTAGGAAAAGCTTTCCCACAGGTGGCAACCTTCACGCCTTAAATCCTACTCCAGTCACTACTGAACCACTGTTCTTTTTGGCATTTGTGTGCTTTTATGTTCATTGCTCTCATTAGATTTTTTTTT
>NW_015302754.1:0-275 GCF_001447785.1 Gekko japonicus | reverse complement strand
TTTCGAGCAAGGCAACCTTTACCTTTACCCCCATTTCTAAGCTAGCTGCCACATTTTCTAACATCCCTATGTGAACATGAAATTAAGGTGAGGTTCACTATATAACAACTGAATTAACTGTTTAGCTTTTAATTGAGTTCTCTTTGTCTCTGTATCTAAAAGTCACTTCCAAAATTTCATCCACTGATCCAATACTCTTTCGCATCTTACTGTGATGGCAGAGACAAACTTCACAATATGACTGTCCAGACAGGAAGAAGCTTGATTCTCAATGG
>NW_015302753.1:0-275 GCF_001447785.1 Gekko japonicus | reverse complement strand
CTCACACTCATTCAGCTTAGAGGGAACAACTGATTGCAGTATTTTTGAACTCAGACTGTGTACTCGATAATGGCATTTCTACCATTGACAAACGAAGACACAAACATGCACCCAAAGGCTGAATGGCTTGTATGGGCTTGCTTAAGTAGACCAATGAGCTTTGCAGCCCCCCAGATGGTGCACAGCCAGCCCCCTCTTTGCATTGCTGGAGGGTACCATGAGGCAAGAACAAACCTCCTTCCAGGCTCACCCACCTCCTGACCTGCAAATGGCAG
>NW_015302752.1:0-275 GCF_001447785.1 Gekko japonicus | reverse complement strand
TAAATCGCCCAGAGCCTTCTTACAGGGTGGATGATTCGTAAGCCCAATCAAATAAAAAATAAGTGGAACCTCTTAGTACAGGTGCAGTATACCTTTAAATTGGATGCTGGAGACCAAATGGGTGTGTGTGTGGACTTCACTCCCTATGATTGAGCACTTCCTGGACACATCTTTGTGGCTGTGGAAAATAGGTAGTTGGACCCTTGGTCTGACCCAGCGGTGGATCCTCTTGTTAACCTGTGGGCCCCAGGGCTCTTTCTGTAGCAGGTACTCAT
>NW_015302751.1:0-275 GCF_001447785.1 Gekko japonicus | reverse complement strand
GTCGCATAGGGATCGAGCTCCTCACCCGAAACCCTTGATTCCGAACACTCTAGACACAGATCACAGAAATCGCAGCCCAGGTTATGGGCAAGAGCGGTGGGAACAAGCATAAAACTCCTACAGCGTCTTCGAAGCTTCTTAAAACATACCTAACCGGAGGAATCACAGCACGAAGCATTTCGAGTCTCGTCACACTCTGAAAAGAAAATGGCCGCCGGAACCTCATCTACAGATATACAAACCTCGAATCTGCTGACAACATCTGAATTTCACGC
>NW_015302750.1:0-275 GCF_001447785.1 Gekko japonicus | reverse complement strand
GTACAGCGCTGGAAACCAGTCCCAGAACTCTTGTAAATTCACACCCAGAGTCCTCCTCATAAACCAAGTCTCACTCGCTTTGTTCTGTACGTCTCCAGCTCCAAACCCCGAAAAAGGACTCGCTCCATTCGTCAAAAGAGATGACGTAGTTTATTTGAATGTGTATTTTGTGCAGTGTCAAAAATTTTGTTCAGTGTCAAAAAATATATATCCAATGAGCTATTTTTTGTGCATGTGCAATTGGGCATATGGGGCCAGTTTGGTGTAGTGGTTAA
>NW_015302749.1:0-275 GCF_001447785.1 Gekko japonicus | reverse complement strand
GTTAAGACACAGTAACACAATTTAAAAGTCACTATCCCAACGTGTACTGATAGACCACTGTCAATGGCACCTTTAAAATACCCACTCTACCCATGGTATCACTACGCAACTTTGCCTTTTGGAAGAACCCTCTACAGGACACACAACTCCTCCGTGCACACTGCATGCAACAATGTTAGTTGTGAGTTACAGAATGGGTAATACAGGCACTAAACTCCAGCTCAAGCTCCTGTTGCAAGCTTCCCACTCCTCCAGAGAGAATTTCTGGGGAGGCT
>NW_015302748.1:0-275 GCF_001447785.1 Gekko japonicus | reverse complement strand
ACCGCTTTAACATTTTCATCTAGCATATATTCTTCTAACAAGCATCTATATAGTTTCTGGATTAATTTGTCACTAGATGACAGCCATATCTTGTCCAACTGGTTGTTTGTACCTTCAAACCCCTTTATTTTGTCTTTGCCATATCTGTCTTGCAAAAGAGCACGCTCCCACCATGTTAAGGAGATCGAATGTTCTTCTCTTAATTTCTTTTCTGTTTTTAAGACGTTATTGTTTTCTAGCAGTATGTTATAACTAGCCTTTTTTTCCTGTACCAA
>NW_015302747.1:0-275 GCF_001447785.1 Gekko japonicus | reverse complement strand
GGGGAGAAAGAGAGTTTCTTTCTTTCTTTTTTTTTGTATATGTAGACTAAGAGAAAAAATTGCCTTGATATATTTGTCTTGGGGAAAAATCAGAATCCTTCTTTTCTTTCAGTTTATGTGGGAGTTTTTCCCCTGTTCTGTATTTTCTCTATTTTTTTCCTGTTCTGTAATTCCTTTGTTATTGGTATTTTTCTTTCTTTCAATAACATTTAAAATATTTTAAAAGACGTATAAAGAAGGAAGGGATCCAGGGGTCATCTAATCCAACCCCCTGC
>NW_015302746.1:0-275 GCF_001447785.1 Gekko japonicus | reverse complement strand
CATCAGGAGGTCCACCGGCAGGGCCAAAATGGGGCAGAGGTGCTTCAGAAGAGCCCAAGGGCAGACTTGCCAGGATGCCCACCATGGGAGACCTCCTGCCCCAGGCCCCGCCACTCCTGCTGCTGCTTGGTGGAGCAGCAGGGGCAAGGGGGGAGGACTGGTATCACGCTAATAGCACAATGCCACTTCCGGTGTGAACCTGGAAGTGACATCACCATGTTGTTGTGAAGCTCTAGGATTCACTCGAGACTCATAGAATCATAGAATGTTAGAGT
>NW_015302745.1:0-275 GCF_001447785.1 Gekko japonicus | reverse complement strand
AACCTGCAGTACCAAACCTCAATTAGGCAAGGATCTGTGTGCAAGAAATTCTACAGGCTTCACGCGCAAGAAATTTGACCGTTCGAAGCCTCTCGAATTTCTTGCGCGTGGATCTTTGTCTAACTGAGGTTTGGTACGGCAGGTCTCCTAAGTGATTTTCGTTGAAATCTGCGGTGCAATATACATTGTATTTCTATTCGCACTTGTGATCTATGACTATATGCTATATATTGTGAATGGAACTTCATGATACCTTTAGAAGTCACATCCGAGGA
>NW_015302744.1:0-275 GCF_001447785.1 Gekko japonicus | reverse complement strand
TAAGGCAGGGTCATCTTGAGTTGCACTGGTAGTTACTGAGAATATGGTCTCTATGCAACATCAAGCAGTTCAAATGATGGCAGCCTCCAGATTTCACAGGCTGTTTAATTTGCCCCAAGGTCAATGTTTTATATAGGCAAGCTGATAGTATGCATCTTATCACTTGTTCGTTCAAGACAGTCTGTTTGGGAAACTTTACCACATCGTGGCAGCTGTTGTATGATTAAAATTCTCCTCAACTCTTGGTAGGGATGCCAGCCTCCAGATGGGAACTG
>NW_015302743.1:0-275 GCF_001447785.1 Gekko japonicus | reverse complement strand
TAATGTTGCCCTTGCTAATTGCTGTGTATCAGGCCTAAGAGTAGGACTGCCTGTCTCTTTTTGGCCACACTATTTTGAATTATCTCTCTCTTAGGAGTTCTGGCTCTCAAAATGAATATCCCCATTTATGTCCATTTATAGTGGTTAAACTAATCACTTCTTGCACAACTCTAGGAGAAGGCACTTTGAAGATCACATCAAGCTACATACTGAGTCAAGCCATTGGTCCATGTAGCACAGTATTGCCTTTTCTGGAGGTCTCTCTAACATCCTAA
>NW_015302742.1:0-275 GCF_001447785.1 Gekko japonicus | reverse complement strand
GATTTCTCCTCCCCCCTACCAAAGACACTCCCTGCAGACTCCACTGCCACTGTCCACAGTATTCACCTCTTTTTCAAAGATGAAGGAAATCATGGGTAAATCTCTGAATTCTAGTGCTAAGGTCACATGTCCTACACATGCAAATTCCATTCACACACCACTTTGCAATTTCAAACATTTCTTTTGAAATCCCCAATCAATGTTTTAATAAATAATTAAATCAATGGAACCTCCATATTCAGAGGCTGTAACTCTCTGAATACCAGAGGTCATTT
>NW_015302741.1:0-275 GCF_001447785.1 Gekko japonicus | reverse complement strand
CTGTAAATTCCCAGGGAACTCAAGGCCCCACCTGGGTGTCTGGCAACCCTGGGTCCTTCTACCCAAGGAAGCACCTGAAAACATGGTCAGAGGCCTGTGCAGTGCTCTGTCTCTAGTTTTAGGACATCAGTCCCTTAATCTCTGCAAGAATGCATTGTGTATATTCAAAGCACCTCTGGTGCACCATTTCACCCATATAGCACCAAGAAGCTGTGTAACATCCTTCATACAAATTAAGGTAAGGGGGGAGACACATGTTGGCAGCAATACTCCAT
>NW_015302740.1:0-275 GCF_001447785.1 Gekko japonicus | reverse complement strand
GATCCAGCAGGGCTCTTCTGAAATTCTTAAAATTTGGAAGGGAAATATGCTTGTCTCCCTCTCTGCCTTGTATCTGATCAACTCGGCAAATTCTGATCAGGCAAGCCGTGTTCCTGCAACGTCATGGAAAGTAGTTCTGGGTCGGAAACATGGATCCAGAGCTGGTGCATGAACGGCAGGGACCACCCGGCCTGTTGCTCTCACATCTTAAAACCACACGTTACAAAAACTCCGTGGTTATAATCACAGCCTGTGGTATGGCTCAGAGATCTGAA
>NW_015302739.1:0-275 GCF_001447785.1 Gekko japonicus | reverse complement strand
TTTCAAAAAGCTGATTCTGTTGACAAGAACAGAATTACAAACGCTCACTTATACCATTAAAGAATAAAATTCTTAAGATCTGTAAGGACTTTTATTACTGTACTGAAAAATCATCTCATGTTCTCCTCGATGGTAGTATTTTGGAGGAAGATCAATTCCTGCTAGGTTGCCCCCCCCCCGCATTATGTCAGTAACATGCAGAAAGTCAGAGTGTTGAACTGCAGTAAACACTGCACAACTTAACAAATGTGACTATCATACAGAAAGCTGTGGGA
>NW_015302738.1:0-275 GCF_001447785.1 Gekko japonicus | reverse complement strand
AGTGCATATGCAATGTATGTTTCTTTTCTCTTTCTGGGGGAATCAGAGCATATACCTTTCCTGTCCTGGGTGAATTAGAGCACATGTCCTTCCTGTCCTGAGGATAAGTCCATGATAACAGCTCATACTTCTACCCACAGTGCCATCCTAAGCAGTCACACCATTCGAAACCCACTGATTTAAACTGTGGGTTAATCACACATTTTCTTAGCCATGCAGGACTTGCTTCAGTGTCTCTCCTATCACTGGAAGAACATCTGAAGAACATCTCAGTG
>NW_015302737.1:0-275 GCF_001447785.1 Gekko japonicus | reverse complement strand
AAAAATACCAAGGTTCTAGTCATCTTTGTATCGTAGGAGGAAAAATGATACAAAGAGGACATTGTTGCTTAAAAAACGAGATTTCTTCCTGTCCGAAAAGCAAGGGCAGAGGAAGATTCGTTATTGTGTAAGGCGTCACTGAATAAGGCACTTTTTCATATCCTTGCAAGAAGGGTTGGGGCGGGGAGACCCAATCACAAGACCTGACCCCGAGCCACAGAGACAGGCACACAAGACTTTTCCGAAAATTGCTACTTTGCTTTATCTCACTGGAG
>NW_015302736.1:0-275 GCF_001447785.1 Gekko japonicus | reverse complement strand
TTCATGTGTTCACAGGGCTGGGCTGGCCCAGGTGGGAGAGAGGCTACTGAGCCAACGGGAAGCAGCCAGGTACCCATAATACCCAATCCGCCCCTGGGAGCAGGATTTGTGGCCAAGCCTGGCAGCAAACATGGGGCAACTTCCTGCCATGTTCCTTGCATGTTTCACCTAGGCCCAGTTGCTTGCTGATGTTTCACAACAGCCACACCACAAAAGCCAACGTGGTATGGTGGTTCGAGTTTCTGTCTAGCAGGGCTATTTTGGGGCAGGAACGC
>NW_015302735.1:0-275 GCF_001447785.1 Gekko japonicus | reverse complement strand
TGGGTCTCTCTTGTTTCTCAGGAGAGAGTTTCTTAGCTCTGGGCTACCACAGAGATGAACTTACTCTGAGTTCTGTTACCTTTTTACGGCATGCATAGATGATATTCAAAGAAGAGGGGTTTCTCTAATAATCTCAACATTGAGAATGGCATGATTTTATTAATTAAATCTTTCTACCCTGCTGTTCAGTGACCTGCAATGTCATCAGTAACCGCGATAAAGTATAATATATAAAAGGTATGTAACGTGCTGTCAAGTCACAGCCGACTCATGGC
>NW_015302734.1:0-275 GCF_001447785.1 Gekko japonicus | reverse complement strand
GTAGTAATTTCCACATATTTTCACCAGTAACTTTTTTGTCTCCCATTTAGGATGAAATTCTCCAAACTAGTAACTCCTGTGCAAGGGGGCTTCCTTCTCAACTTCCAGGAAAATAGGAGAAAGACTTCTTTTTCTAGAGGCAATTAACAATGCAATCTGGAGCAGAGTTACATCCTTCTATGCCCATTAATTTGAATGGCCTTGGAAGGGTATAACTGTTTAGGACTGCATTGTCAATTTCCCATTTTCAGTGAAGGTGTGCCTTCAGATTGATA
>NW_015302733.1:0-275 GCF_001447785.1 Gekko japonicus | reverse complement strand
TGAGGATCCTGGCGCTGGAAGAAGCAGCGCATGGCCAGGCCGCTCGCGGGGAGGCCGGTGAGGACGTTCAGCGCGTGGACCGTCAGCGCAGGGTGGGGAGTCCCATCTTGGCCGGGAGTCTGGGAATCAGAGCGGAGAGCTAGGCAGACGGGGGGCCCCCAGCAGGTGGGGGGGGCAGTGCAGGAAGCCGTGGGCCTGCCGGGCTAGGAAACCACCCCGGTGGAGCTTTATTTCCCCGCGGCTGACCCTGGTCTGTTTTGTTGCTCAGGTTTTTG
>NW_015302732.1:0-275 GCF_001447785.1 Gekko japonicus | reverse complement strand
ACTGCCAGCTAAACTGAGATGGGGAGGGGGATCCAATGAAGCATTCTGGACGTCGTTGCTTCTTCAGAATCGGAATAATGCCATTCTCATGACGTTTCCGACTTACCTCCCAGATGTCGGGTAGTGCTTGCTATGTTTCATGCGTATATACATGTTTTTTCACTTGGGCTGCCTAAGAAGTGCTTATAACTTTCTAGTGCCGTTGTTAAATTCAGAGATACTAACCTGTCCTCTTCTGCTTCGGCAGGAAGTCATAAGATGACCTCCCCGGATTT
>NW_015302731.1:0-275 GCF_001447785.1 Gekko japonicus | reverse complement strand
CTCCCTGGCAGCCCCCCTAGCCTCTCCTCCTTTCTTGCTTCCTTCTCTTCCCACCTACCAGCCAAGCTAACTATCTTCCTCCCTGTGGTCACCTTTCCCTCCCATGGCAGCCCTTCCCAGGTGGTGATTCTGACGATTGGCCTGGGCCAGGCCCATGTGTGGTGCTAGCCACTGGGTTGGGCCCCATAGCACAATAGGTAACCTGCAAGGACTTACACAGGGCACCTCACTTTATCCTGTATCCTCTTTCCCACCCTGCTATTTCCCTGCTCTTG
>NW_015302730.1:0-275 GCF_001447785.1 Gekko japonicus | reverse complement strand
GAAGCAGTTTGGTCTTTGTGGAGCCGCTCACCTGAATGACCAGGTACCTCTGAGGGTCTCGAGCCATTCGAGAGAATTCGGCAGCCAGCTCCTTGAACTTCGGCCGACTGTCTGCATCGATCATCCAACCTGGGGGAATAAGCAAGGAGAAGAGAAAAATAGCAGACGACAACGTAACAAGCAATAATATAACAAACTCCAGTGTTTTTGAGGAAGTAGAAGCTGAGGAACCATTTTGCCAAAGGGAAGTGGTTTTTCATGTCCACCGATTTGAG
>NW_015302729.1:0-275 GCF_001447785.1 Gekko japonicus | reverse complement strand
CAAAGGTCAGGAATAAACTGAGGGATAAACGGTTTGTGGGCTCTTTATACAGAATATTGAAATCTGCTGCCAGGATTCCATATTGGCTTAGTTTTCAGTGGGGAAACTGGGGCTTACCCCTTCCACCCGGTCCAATGAAAAGCTGCTGAGAGACTTGTTCAGAGACTGTACCGCTTGTTCACAGAATGTACTGCCAAATTGTCTGGTAATCTGAGCTGTCACTTGACAATCTCTCCAGGATCTTATATTCCCACATGTGCACCCTGGTAGTGAGC
>NW_015302728.1:0-275 GCF_001447785.1 Gekko japonicus | reverse complement strand
AGCCTTTTTGGAGTGGGACGTTTGGTCCTGCAACCCCTTTGGCTTCTGAAGCCCTGTTTCATCTGAACGGGCAAATAGGGCATGTGTAAGTGGGGCAACTGGCCATGTGTTCTGTCACTTGTGGAAAAGTCTGGGTGGGGGGGAACCGAGTGATATCCTCAGCTCCTCAGAATAACAAATGAACAATACAAATCTTTCCTCTTATGAGTTATAGAATTAGAATGTCATCTGTAAAGACTGGCAGAGGCTCAGAGACCCTTTGGGGTTAGAGCGGT
>NW_015302727.1:0-275 GCF_001447785.1 Gekko japonicus | reverse complement strand
CATAGAGTTCTGATTCTAAACCATCTGAAAGAGTGGGGACTATGTAGCCATTGGGCTCTATGGTTGTCCCTTCAGAGTACTGACTTCTACAACCTCCTTTAGAAAACGTGCAGTGAATTATGGGAGATGCCCTCCAGAGGACCGGATGATTCTTAAAACAAAGACAAACAAACAAAAAGACTATGCAATGCAACTAACATTTGCAATGATCAACAGTTGTGGCAAGTATTCATGCAGGCATCATGCCACAGCCAGAAACGTGCCAACTTAGACAG
>NW_015302726.1:0-275 GCF_001447785.1 Gekko japonicus | reverse complement strand
GGGGGGAAGGCCAGGTGTAATCTAATCTTCACTACAAATCAGAGGCTGTACATTATTTCGGCCCCCTTTTCCCTCCCCCCCCCTTCATTTTGGAGTAAGACGGAATGGCCTCCTGTCTCGCCAAAATGCCAATAATGTCCGCCTTCTCACCTCATTCGGAGCAGCGGCTTGCTGAATGTTAAAATGTTTAACACCATTCGGTTTTGTGCAGTGCTTTCAAACCGGTCACTCCCACTTTTATATTTAATTTGGTTACTTAAAAAAAAAGAAATTCC
>NW_015302725.1:0-275 GCF_001447785.1 Gekko japonicus | reverse complement strand
CGGAGTAAAGAGTGGATCAATATTACAAGTAAGACGCTCAAAGGTTCTTTATATTTGGATGGCATAAGGCCCATTTGAGTAGGAAAGTTGTCCTGGACATATTAACTTTATGACATTCTACCCCACTGAGGCCCCTTCCTTCCTTAAATTCTACCCGCCCCCCCAAAAAAAATCTCCAGCCATTTCCCAACTCTATGACCGTATGGCACGTGTCCTGCATGATTTGAACTGGTCCCCAAAGACCCACCATCTTGCGGCTGTCAGTCAACAGAGGA
>NW_015302724.1:0-275 GCF_001447785.1 Gekko japonicus | reverse complement strand
GGCTGAGAGAGAACGACTGGCCCAAAGTCGCCTAGTGAGCTGTATGGTTCATAGAGGATTTCGACCTGAATCTCCCAGGCCCAACTCTGACACTCTCGCCACCACATAACATGAAGTCTCAGCTAATCTTGTGAGCTCCCTGCTTATCAGAGGGGAATTCACTGTTGACACTCTGTCTAAGAAAATTGTTCTTTATAAACGTGGGACCTACGATGGATATTTAAGTTGGGCAGTGTGATCATACTTATCACCCATGCACTCTCTCACTGGCATTG
>NW_015302723.1:0-275 GCF_001447785.1 Gekko japonicus | reverse complement strand
TCACTCACAATCTGTTGCATCCTCTGCTGAGCCATAACTGGCAGGTGGCATCTGAGAGACAGCGTACTGACATGGCTAGAGTGGGACTTCTGTGCTTCCCCCCCTGCTGTAGACCACTGACCCCTCCCAATTTTTCTTAGTGAAGGGAGCTCAAGGGTTGGGAACAGCATGTGGGTCTGTGTGGGGGGAATTAACAGTGATAGACCCCTTCTTCCACTGATGGAGTGGCCACTCTGCAGGCAACAGAGCACCTCTGAGCCAGTTTGGTGTAGTGG
>NW_015302722.1:0-275 GCF_001447785.1 Gekko japonicus | reverse complement strand
CCTTCAGTCAGGAGCCAAAGGACAAACTCATGACCTTCCCAGGAGTACCTAGGGAGACCTTCCCTGTGGTGCTTCCTCCTCCCAGCTCCATCTTCTCCTTTCATCGTCAGCCCCCTTCAGCTTTCAATTGCCTCCTTTTTAAGCTCCTGAACCTGCCAGCCAATCTCTTTTTTCCTGGTGGCAGCGGCACATAACTTCTGGATTCATCATCATTCCTTCTGGTAGGGCCAGAAATTCCCAGCTGCCATGTAGGCTTCCAGCATGGTCATGGGGCT
>NW_015302721.1:0-275 GCF_001447785.1 Gekko japonicus | reverse complement strand
GGTAAGATCAAATATATTACCAAATACTCCTTTGAACCTTCACTGCCGTTCAGGGTCCTTCGGCCACCCGCGGGAGTGCCAGATGGCAACCCTTCCTGTCACTTTAACAACCACAGTCGTGGACTAAGAGGCACTGAGGACAGGACTCCCCCCCCTGCTCTTCCCCCCTTTGCCCGTCCTCTCTTCCAGCCAGTGGGAGTCAGTGTGGTTCTTGTTTCGCCCTGCGAAGCATGTGGACCAAAGTGGGGAGCTGAAAGATGGCTGTGCTGGCAGCC
>NW_015302720.1:0-275 GCF_001447785.1 Gekko japonicus | reverse complement strand
TCATGAATTTTGGCCTGTTCAGGGTTCGCGAACTGAAGGTCATAAACTGAAGAACCAGGAAGAACTACCGTTTGACTACCATGCTATATAGTCTGCTATCCAAAATTCTGTGAAATACCATGTGAAACAACATGGTTTTATAACCCCTGTGAAAGGTCCATCAGAAATGTATTGTTCTTTCCCATGTTCCTCTGAAAGACCATTCGATAAGGCAGGAGCAAGAGCAGAAATCCTGGCAGAAGCTGTAAAGATCCACCAAATGGAGGGTGTATATT
>NW_015302719.1:0-275 GCF_001447785.1 Gekko japonicus | reverse complement strand
ACCTACCTTGCAGGGTTGTTGTTGTGAGGCTGGAAGGGGGGGAGTGATGCACACTGCACCGAACTCCTTGGAGGAAGGGAAGGGTGGAAATGAAGGGAAGGGTGTGTTAATTATTTGGTACAACGTAGTGGGCAATGTTGGTGCTGTGGTGAGATGAAACACACATCGCCGCGTGCAACACGGTCTGAAATGAGTCCTTGACAGAAACCAGCTTTGTCCAGACAACCGAAGCGTATCTATGGACTGCTGGTTGTCACAGCAGCAGCAGCAGCAGC
>NW_015302718.1:0-275 GCF_001447785.1 Gekko japonicus | reverse complement strand
TGGAGGCCAGGGGGGACCTGGCAACCCTAATACAATCCCAGTCTTTCTAGATCGTCTCTCATCCAACTACTGACCATGGCGGTAGCAAGCTTGGGCTAATCTGGGCTGCCCAGTATTGTTGGGGGGCACTTATTCTCTGTTCCTGAGACGAGAACTTCACTGTAAAGCCTGCGTTTTCATGAAAAATTGCCATCATTCTAGCAGAAAGGTTGTCATGAGGTGTTCAGATGGTTTATTGTCAACTGGGGAGAGTTGCTGGTTCCTTTGAGAGAACC
>NW_015302717.1:0-275 GCF_001447785.1 Gekko japonicus | reverse complement strand
GGCCTAATCAAGTGGACACCAAGGCATGAAAGTAAAGAATCTTTAGTTAGACATGATATCAACCATAGTGGGTGCATCAAAAAGATATAAATTAAAAGCTATTATCATGTTTAAGAGATGCAGCTTTTGCACGTTTTAAATACAGGCATTTATTATAGAATATTGTGTTCAAAATTTATAGTTGAATTTTTAAAAAATTATTAATAGTTCACTAAAAGAGAATGGGGGCTCTCCATTTTGGTTGGAGCAGCAATAGCAGCAGTAACTTCCTGTTC
>NW_015302716.1:0-275 GCF_001447785.1 Gekko japonicus | reverse complement strand
AGGGCTGAGGACCCCTCGCTTACAGTGTTTAGCCTCGATCCAACAAGGGGCATGGATGGACCGTCTTGTCCCTATGTGTCTCCCCCCAACCCACGAAAACCACGTTGTACATGACACAGTCTGAAAACCATCAAATCCAGTTCCTGCAATACCTCTAAATCCAAAAAAGCTGAGAGAGAATGGTGGAAACCGTAGCATCACATATACAGCCGTACGCACCCATGACATGTTATATAGTGCTTATAATACAAGGAGGAATTTCAGACAGACGATAT
>NW_015302715.1:0-275 GCF_001447785.1 Gekko japonicus | reverse complement strand
GTACAGCAAAACACGATAATGAAAACAGGGATATGATTGAAAGAAGCATCCTTTTTCATGGCGGATTCTCTTTGACCAGCTTGCCAGAAACCTGCTGAAGAGTGTCTGGAGACAGGACCACGAAAGCTTCAGTGCTGAAGGCAGTGGGAGTTGTGCATCAAAGTGATGCTCGACCCAAGTTGGCACCTTGCGTATATTGTGCTTGAACAAAAGCAATGCTCCCCCGTGCGTACCGATTCTTTCATATAACTTGTTGAAGCCTCACCTTTGAACCT
>NW_015302714.1:0-275 GCF_001447785.1 Gekko japonicus | reverse complement strand
CCCTCAGCTGCTTCCTCACACAAAGATATCAGTCTCTGGTTTCCTGCCTGGGGGGCGGGGGAGCGAATTGACTTGGAAGGGGTGATTTGAACAGAAGACAGTCAACAAGGAAACAATTAAGTATCTTTCCTCCCTGCCTTGTGCTCGTGTTTCCCCTCAGCTGCTTTTTATATTTAAAAGGATATATCTGAGGAACGTACAGTCACTCCATCTAATTTGAAAACAGAGCACATTTACAGATGGGAGTTACACAAGGGACCACGTTCCCCCAGTGG
>NW_015302713.1:0-275 GCF_001447785.1 Gekko japonicus | reverse complement strand
TGGCTTCCCATGAGCTTATACCTGATTACCAATAGAGCTGAAATCTTTATTAGTAAGGTATTTGGTTCCCACTATCATTGCAGTAAGCCAAATAAATCAGTAAGAGGACTTACAGAACCTAGTCAGGCATTGGTGAGTTTTGATAGTTTCAAGAAATGCTTTTCATGAATCTGTTTGACCAACATAACCTTGTGATAGGGTTGTCAGACCCACGGGCCTGGTGAGAGTTTACCTGATTCTTTGGGCTTCAACCTGCTGCCAGCCAGCTGGCTGGC
>NW_015302712.1:0-275 GCF_001447785.1 Gekko japonicus | reverse complement strand
AGAGATCTGAAGGAATTTTGTCTAATTCAAGAAATAAGGAGATTAATAGAACATCAGAAGTTCCTTAAGTTTGAAGACAACATTGTGACCTGGTGGGAAAAATTAAAGAGACTCATCAAGAGGACGGCAATTCGGACATCTCACGTTAATTCCTCTAAAGAGTTATGGCAGTACCATAAGGCTATACAAACTCTGTTAGGGATGCAGTGGAAAAGGGATAAGGGTTGGGAAATAGACAAAGAGAAATTTCTGCACTGTCAACAAACGATTAAATC
>NW_015302711.1:0-275 GCF_001447785.1 Gekko japonicus | reverse complement strand
CTGTGTGCTCCCGCAGGAAATTACCCCTACCTGGAGCCCTAAGTAGTGCTGCTACATACTGAGGAACCGCTGAGGAACTGTAGCAGCCAGCAGTTCCAACAGCGGCAATTAGCGACTTGCCGATTTTGGCACGCACCAACAATGCTCTTGTGCCCTCCGGCAACACCCAGTCTCTTCTGGCAGAGGAAAACACGAGAGCAAAATGCAGCACGCTCCTCCCTCCCTGATCCTGCTGCTAGAAGCTAGAAGGAATACTGTGTACAGTTCTGGTCACC
>NW_015302710.1:0-275 GCF_001447785.1 Gekko japonicus | reverse complement strand
TTTTATTTTTTTTTACTAGACCAAGAGGAGGGTCTTCATTGGGTAGTTTGGCTTTAGAAGTGGTACAACTTGACATTCAGGAAAAACAGTCTGCATTCTTCACCAGGCAGTTAATTAGGACATAGTCAAAAATTACAAAATAGCCTAAACTAAAGAGCATTAGTTACCACAAGAGAAGTTATCTTATGAAAGTGACTAAATAGGTACTACTTGCTGATTTTATCTTAAGATTTCTGCAGATGCTATTTGTGAGTGAAAAGTGTGTTGTTGTTTTT
>NW_015302709.1:0-275 GCF_001447785.1 Gekko japonicus | reverse complement strand
GGAGGCAGCTTTAAGAGGGATGCGGTGCCCTTCCAAGGAGAGGCAGGTGCTTCATCTCACAGCCCTGCTGATGAGCTTTGGGTCTTTGCAGGTATTCAATTAGTCACCAGAGGGAGCCCCTATTATTTCTTAAGTGCCTTGGGAGCGTGCTGTGAATTGGAAAGTTAAGGCATCGTCCGTCATGGAAGGGGGGAGCTCAGGGAACCTGCTGCACATGACACCGGGCTACACACACAGCGTAATTCAGGACTGCAGTCATTTGCCAGAGAGCAACA
>NW_015302708.1:0-275 GCF_001447785.1 Gekko japonicus | reverse complement strand
CCCAAGTCATATAGGGCTTTAAAGGTTGATTTGAATTGTGTCTAGGCCTAGAATTGGGCCTAGAAGCTAATTGGGAGACAGAGTAGTTGGAACAAGCCTGGAGTGATGTACCTCAGTCACCATGCTGGCTTCAGTGTTCTGTACCAGCTGAAGCCCAAACTCTTTTCAATGGCAATTCCACGTACAATACACTGCAGTAGTCTAATCTAGTTATTACCAAAGCATGTACCACAGGAAAGGCAGCAACTGGCTCACCAGCTGAAGCTGATGAAAGG
>NW_015302707.1:0-275 GCF_001447785.1 Gekko japonicus | reverse complement strand
CCTGCCGGTTTGTGTGCAGCCACTAGTGTCGTTTAGAAACTCCTGTTGTCCTTGGGCGTGGACTGACAAAGTGGGGAGGAGACACTTTTCACCACACCGGCTGCTGACGCAATAAGGCCAGTGAAAGGGGGGAATGGAATCAAGATGTATTTAAGTGATTCTGAATATGCAGACTTTGATACTGGGCTGGCTCGGTCTGGCTTTGTCACTGAGGCTTGCTCCCTCCTGCAGCCACGTGGTGTTTCTAATGCAGTCCCCGTGGTTCTTCTCAGCAT
>NW_015302706.1:0-275 GCF_001447785.1 Gekko japonicus | reverse complement strand
AGCAGCAGCAGTGTGTTGGCCCAGCGGCGGCGACGGGACTCGGCGGCAGTTTGGTGGCCTCCCACTGAGCCTGCAAGCAGCTTGTCTTCAGTGGTGTTGGGGGATCGGCAGCGGCTTGTGTGCGGTGGCAGCAGCTGGAGGCCCTGCTGCCGTTTGGCAGTGGTGGTTGCTGCTTGCAGCAGTCTCCGGGCTGGAGCCATGGTGTGGCTGTCCTTTGGGCCCACACTTACATTTCACCAACAGTCTTGGGGAGGGAGCCTCGGGTGGTGTTCCCC
>NW_015302705.1:0-275 GCF_001447785.1 Gekko japonicus | reverse complement strand
CCTGGCAGCCCTAGTCAAAGCATTCTGTACATGCTTAGAGGCATGCATTCCCTTACACAGACTAGCTACCGCAATATCATTTACAATTAATGATTAAAGACATATACCAGTCTGAGTGAAACCGGGAATTTACTGTTCTGCCCTCCTTCCCTCCTATGACCCATTTTCTCCTCCGGCAAGTATTCTACTGCAAAACGAAGGAGGCAACCCCAAAATAGAATAAATCTCACTGGGGTTTTCTGCCTAGTATCGTAACTTACTAATGTGAATATTAA
>NW_015302704.1:0-275 GCF_001447785.1 Gekko japonicus | reverse complement strand
TCCTAGCTGTCAGAGATTGATTGATTTGCTGGCTGGCTACCTCCCCTTGGCTCTCTGAGGTCCCTTTTAAAAGCTCCACCCTGTAATGGCATAGGCCCAGAGCAGGCCCCCATCTCATCACAATAAGCAACATCACCTAAGAAATTCCCTGGGGTGGACAGCCCCGCCTTTGCTAATGGGGAAATCCCCCACCCTTCTCCCAGGCCAACAAGACACAGCTGGACTTGTCAGAGGTGATCATGCCTCCTGTTGAGAAATGGATTAATTTATGGTTT
>NW_015302703.1:0-275 GCF_001447785.1 Gekko japonicus | reverse complement strand
AAGGTGCTTTGGGTCCACATGGAGAGAAAGATGGGGGGAGGCAAGTTAAGTAGCCTTACTTACTTTATATAGAATTCATTCTTAGGAACTGTTAGTCTTCACTTTCATATTACACCCCGTCATCTGCATAGCCCCATCTTGGGTTCTGGTTCTTGGAGTGACGCTCTAATGCGATGGAATCTTAGGGTTTAAGGGGACTTCCGGTTTATGGTGACCTACTAGCAGACACGTCCCTGGTAGCTCCTAGGGAGGCGATCCATGCACCAGCGGCTAGG
>NW_015302702.1:0-275 GCF_001447785.1 Gekko japonicus | reverse complement strand
GATTCGATGACTTCTACGATTCTAACTAGTAAGACAGACAGATCTCTCCCTCCAAAGACATTGACCTGAAACTGCTTCCTAACATTTCTTTATCTCTTTCTCCCAAAAGAGAATATTCTGTCTTCTTTGGGTTTTTGGTGTTCTGTTTTTGGGGGGGTTTTGCATGGGGTCGGGAAGGAATGGTACCGAGAATGGAAAGGGAGGGGGAGGTTTCCTGGGGAACTCGTCTCCTGGAACATGGCCCACTGGGCTCCAAAAACCTGCAGCTGGGAAGA
>NW_015302701.1:0-275 GCF_001447785.1 Gekko japonicus | reverse complement strand
ATTTAACCTTTCAGGTTCTTAATTCAATTTTGGTGGTTAAGTTTTTTGTCCTCTCCTTTCTTGCCCCATAGAATTTGACCCCTTGATCCAATTTGCTTGAACATTAGTGAGTCTTTAGTAGACAGGCAGGACTGGGTTTTCTGCAGTGTTAGTGTAGTTTAGTTGCAAAACAGTCGCTTCATCCTCCCAGAAAGAGTTCCTTCATAAGGGAATAAGGAGACCTGAATAATCCTGGAATAGTCATCATCACTGTCCATCGTTGTCATTGTCATCAT
>NW_015302700.1:0-275 GCF_001447785.1 Gekko japonicus | reverse complement strand
CACCCCCCAGCAGGGGATGGCAAGCCTAACCCTGTCTGCTGATGTCCCGATGAGTGAGAAGGAGAGAGGCTTAGAGGATGGTGGGCACTCTGTGTGAGCAGAGGAGGGCCGCCGTCACATAAATTGGGGCCTGCTAATCATCCTCTAAGCCTCTCTCCTTCTCAGGTTCCACGTTCCAAGTACACTTGTCAACTTTCTCATCAGTTTTACAATATATAGGGAGCCATGACCCTTTCACACCGCAGGCCCTCTCTCACTCACAGGGACATCAGCAG
>NW_015302699.1:0-275 GCF_001447785.1 Gekko japonicus | reverse complement strand
TGGACATAGTTTGCTGTAATGGGTGTACATGTATAAGGGATAAGCTCAATATCTAACAATACATTCTTGCTTTGTCTGTGTATTAGCATCATCAGAAATGTGCTTTATATGTGATAATTCATTTATTTGTGCATAGTGTCTTGCTGTTCAAATAAATTTTGTTTAATAATATTGTATTTCATTCTGCTTCTTGTGCTATTGTAAAATAATGTTAAATAATAAATAATCTGTCAGATTTTAATTAGATTATAAGTAATACACTGAATTACTTTTTT
>NW_015302698.1:0-275 GCF_001447785.1 Gekko japonicus | reverse complement strand
GCTTAGCTTCCACGATCTGATGAGATAAGACTATAGTATACCATTCCACATCTCTGCAGAGGTATAAGTACCTTAAATTTCTCACTGGAACAGCCTCAGGGGACTTGAAGCAGAAGATGAGAGGAACTGGTACTCTGTCCTGGTACAACTGACTTTCACCCTCACCAGGAGATCACAGACTCAGTCTCCAGCATCTCCAATTGAGACTTGGATGGGAGATGTTGGCCTCAGTCTCCTGCCTGTATGGCTTCTGAGAGCATCCCATTGGCTCCTGC
>NW_015302697.1:0-275 GCF_001447785.1 Gekko japonicus | reverse complement strand
AGAGTGGTGATTCGAACCTGGGTCTCCCATAACCACGGCGCAATGACTATGACCACCATACCACATTGGTCCTCTTTTGGAGGAACTTACATGTTGCCATCAGTGCAGGTTAATTTCCCCCTAACGAGGGCAGATGGCAGCTGTTTTAATTTGCAAAAACAACATGGGGGGGAAAGGAGGTGGAAGTGTGTTCTTTTATCACACTGTGGCCCCAAGACAAGTCAGGCCTGTACGTGCCTGAAAAATTGAATTCTAAGCAGGGAACTTCATTTTTT
>NW_015302696.1:0-275 GCF_001447785.1 Gekko japonicus | reverse complement strand
ATAAGTCTAATTAATTAATTAAATAATTCCTGAGGGGGTGAGGGAGCCCTGTGTCTATAAGTGTTTAGGTGGTGTTACAAAACAAATCTATTTGCTAGGATTTTTCATGGGGTATGGGGTACAGGCATTTGGGGAAGGAGATTATGTGCTATTTTATTGTATTGTGTGTGTTTTAAATTTGTAAGTTGCATACAATTAATGTTACGTTGGCTCTGATCTGCTATCTGCATCTGGATGTTCGGGACCGAATTTGGGAGGCACACAATAGAAACACT
>NW_015302695.1:0-275 GCF_001447785.1 Gekko japonicus | reverse complement strand
CTGCCCAAAAATAGCCCTGAACAACTTAATATCTTAAAGCAAGAAATTCGTGCCAGAGGTGGGATTTTATGCAACTGTGGAACAAACCAAACCAAACTCTTTTTATGATCACGTTCCATGCCCAAGTTTTAAATTTCCAACCTGGCTTCGGCTTTGCCAGGAAAGTCATGTTTTTAGAACCAGGCATCTCCTGGGGTGAGGTGGCAGTCAACTGCCAAGTCTTAAGCATTTTCACACATGCTAAATAACGTCGTTTCATTATGTTTCGGTGACCG
>NW_015302694.1:0-275 GCF_001447785.1 Gekko japonicus | reverse complement strand
AAAAAAATAAATCGTACCGGAGCTGACAACTTGGACACCAAACTGCAGGTAAATGCAATTTAAAACAGAGGATTTAGTATCCCTTTGGAGAGAAAAAAATGAGGTTTAAGATTAGGAATGCCTGACATACCATTAATTAAACTGAAAGGTGTGTTTCTGTACTACTCTGATACCTTATGGAGAGAACATTACATTTATATAGCTAAAGTATATGACAATCTTACAGTTTTGCAGCAGTGGCTTCTGCCCCATCATTATATGGAAGAAGAACTCCT
>NW_015302693.1:0-275 GCF_001447785.1 Gekko japonicus | reverse complement strand
CCCTCGTTTGCACAGAGCTAGCCAGAGGCCCATGTTGTCCCTAGCTAATGCCCTGGACTGGCAAACATTGTACCCCTGCTGCTATGCTCAGCTGCTGCATGATGGGAGGGAGACTGTACTGCAAATGGTGCACCCCAACTCCTGCTGGGCCCACCAGGCTGCTACAGCATTCTTGTGAGGTGCCCTTCCCTGTCCTGGAACTGCTGCTTTGAGCCAAGTAGGTGAAGCCTCCTTTGGCCTCCAATGCTGCCTCTGTGCCACATGGCCATCAGTTT
>NW_015302692.1:0-275 GCF_001447785.1 Gekko japonicus | reverse complement strand
GTTGGAGAGTTCCAAAACTGTCTAGCACGGCTCCAAGTCCTGTAGTGGCTGTGACATTCACAGCAGGTTCCATGACAATATCCTCCCCCACTGTGGCACAATCCTCCTGGTCCCAGGAGCCCTCTACACTGGGGCATACCTCTGCTCCATCCCCTCGCTCCTCCCAGGCAGCCTCCTCTTTTCCCTGGACCGATAGCCAAGGGCACAGGCACTCAGGGGCGTTGCCCCAGCTATGGAGGTCTGGTCTTGGCTAGCCCTTTCCATGCCCCTATCTG
>NW_015302691.1:0-275 GCF_001447785.1 Gekko japonicus | reverse complement strand
AGCTCCATTGTGAGATCACAGCACATGCTCTCCTCTAACCGCATGACTCTAGCATTACCTGATTTCTTGTCATGTTTACTGCCCAGTGTGTCCCATGCTGCTGATTGGGATGGATCAGTGTGGGTCCCATGTCTGGGAAGGTTGAATACCTCTGACCTAGACTAAAGATTGTGTCACTAAGGTCCAATTTATATGACAGCATGGGAGCAACTTTCCCTTATTGTAGCAGTAAAATTAGCAAGTGGTGCTCATGAGTCTCTTTATATGTCCTATGC
>NW_015302690.1:0-275 GCF_001447785.1 Gekko japonicus | reverse complement strand
CACACAGTTCCCAAAACTAGAAATATAAGACATTGAGGGCAATCAGGACTGCCAAAAAAACAGCTTGGCTTTAAGGAGTCTTTTCAAATTCTTCTCAGAACTCACTTATTTCCAGAAAACATTCCTATCGTTGCACTGGCAAAGTTAGTGTTTCAAAGTCACATGTGAGAAGAAGTTTGTGACTGCATTTTGCTCAGCCTTGGAAGAAGATGTGCTGGAAATGGTTTGCAGAGGCCAGCAGGACTCGTTGGCTGTGGCGGAAGTGGTTGTGGAAG
>NW_015302689.1:0-275 GCF_001447785.1 Gekko japonicus | reverse complement strand
CCCTTTAAGAGGTCTTGGAGTGCACTGGGGTCCTGCTGAGCCAACAGCTAGAATGTGGCTGGAAGGAGATCAGTTGGGGAGAGGTTGGTTACTGGGGGGAGGTACCTCTCTCTGTGGGGAAGGCTGTGCCCCTAGGGTGGAGAGCAGAGGAAGCGGGAACTTCAATTAGGACTCTCAGCTGTGGTCCCTAAGCTGGTTGAAGACTTAAGGGCAGACGTGGAAAGGAACTGGGCCGTGCAGAAAACTAGAGTCAGGAGAGGCATGAAGGTGGCCTG
>NW_015302688.1:0-275 GCF_001447785.1 Gekko japonicus | reverse complement strand
GCCATTTTGTCCAGGGGAACTGCTCTCTGCAGACTGGAGATCGCTGACATTCCTTGATAACTCTAGGTCCCACTTGGAGGCTAGCAACCCTCGGGGCTCTTATGTTTATGTCACAATAATAAGCACATAACGAGCAGAAGTTCAGCCTAGGGAACATTCCCCATTACCATATCTCCAGACTTGAGAAGGTTTCGTCAGTGAGCTTCAAACTGAAGTTTGTTTTTTGCAATCTGACCAAGTTGTATAGTCATTAGGACCAGTGTTCCCTCTAAGCT
>NW_015302687.1:0-275 GCF_001447785.1 Gekko japonicus | reverse complement strand
GCAGGAAATGACCCCTGTATCAGATACAGACGCAGCTTTGTGCCCACAACTCTTGGCCTACTCAAGTCTCCTCCGATCTTTCTCTGGCCCCACCTGCAGAAAGGGAACATCTTCATGACAGACTACAAGATCCTAGAGGACATCCCGACTTGCCTTCTCAACGGTAAACCCCAATATCTGGCTGCTCCCCTCTGCCTGCTGCATCTCAACCCGGAAGGGAAGGTCGTGCCGCTGGCAATCCAGGTAAGAAAAGTGTGTCGCTTCTTGTCCCAAGA
>NW_015302686.1:0-275 GCF_001447785.1 Gekko japonicus | reverse complement strand
TGATCATATCTGGTGAGCTGCTATTCCAAACAACTGCACTTTTTGTGGAACTATTCTAGAATTTGATTCAAAAGTTCTAATAAACGTTTTGAAGAAATTTTGCACGGTGTTCCTTTTGCTATCGAATCCCAAAGGTCCCTGCCAGCTCAGAAAAGCTGGAGACCTCATGCTTTATACACAGTATATTCTCAAATAGTTTATCTCAATTTCCCTACTTCTCTACACTTCCCTCAGTTCTAAATACTCAGAACCAGCCAGAGGTCATTTCGGGGGGG
>NW_015302685.1:0-275 GCF_001447785.1 Gekko japonicus | reverse complement strand
AGCATGAACAGGATATGAGTATGCCTAGCTGCTCCCAGATTTGCAGCCTACCAGTTTTTGTCACAAGTAGACCACATAATAAATCCTTCTTATATTAAAAAAGTGGGTTAATGCGAGAAACTGCTTAAGATGTCATCCCCGAAGAAAGAATAATTACTTGGGTTGTAATTACAGCAGCAGTTACCCAAACTGTAACACCACTAAGTCTGATCTACCCAAGCAGCAAAATGTGATTTTAATTCTAAGGTGATACAATGGGCCACCCCACTCCAGAC
>NW_015302684.1:0-275 GCF_001447785.1 Gekko japonicus | reverse complement strand
CCCACAGCTTAGAGGGAGCATTGGAATGTACCTGAAACCTGATTTCTCATACCAAAGGCCTCCTAGACAACAGCCCTGCCCCTGAATGTGGAAGTTCCAATTAGCCCCTAGTGGAGCCCCTTCCATTAATTTGTCTACGTCCCTTTCCAAAGCCATCTCAGCTAGTGGCCGTCCTTTACGTCCTGTTGCAGTGAGTTCCGCAGGGCAGTTGTGCATTATCTGTCAGCTCCCATAGGCCCATGTCTAGTATTTTGGGACAGGGAGAAAGAACGTCT
>NW_015302683.1:0-275 GCF_001447785.1 Gekko japonicus | reverse complement strand
CTTTATTATCCTTCCCTCACCCAGCTACCACAGAGGGCTACTGGAGTCAAGGGACTTATTTGCTGCCACAATGTCGTGATTTCCCCTGAAACACTAGACACCCAGTCCACAGGGAGTAAACAGAGAACAAAAAGGGTTTATTTACATCTTCAGCAACATGGGGTGACTCAAACACAGCAGTACATCCTCCCTAATATCTGAATTTATGATCCCCGACCACTTCAGCAGCCACTAATTACAAAGTTATCAGTTCTCTGAAATCTGCTTCCTTCAGA
>NW_015302682.1:0-275 GCF_001447785.1 Gekko japonicus | reverse complement strand
GCGGCGCAGCTCTTGTGTGAAACCGGTCACATTAAAAGCAAATAAATAAATTTAACAGGTTTTCATTCCAGCATTAGCTTTGGTGGTCTGGAGCCCACTTGCTTAGATCTCCCATTGCTCCAGTCCTCAAAAACTTACCTTAGAATTAAAAGAATTAATTTCTTGCTATTTTTTCATATTCACATATTTAGGTAAGATTCTGCAAGCTTTTTACGAACCGGTCGCTGGATCTGGACCACTTGTCATTTCAAAAGAGGCAACATTAGGGGTTTTTT
>NW_015302681.1:0-275 GCF_001447785.1 Gekko japonicus | reverse complement strand
GAATTTGTGTGGACCAGGCAGGGTAAGTGCTGCTGTTTCCAAAACCTACTCTGCACAACAGACCCAAATGCTCCAGTGTGACGAGAGATCTTTGGCATTCTTGCAGGGTTGGTTCTACTGAGCAAGCTGCAGAAGAACAGGAGTGCTGTGGCTGGAGCAGCCACACTTCCTTCTTGGTGTGTGCTCCTGACAAAATGACTTTTCCACATGTGGAGAGCTGAACCCATGCTGGCACAGTTCCCTGGTAAAGACAGAGATAGAATTCAATGAGATCT
>NW_015302680.1:0-275 GCF_001447785.1 Gekko japonicus | reverse complement strand
GATAGAAGGAAAGTCATGGCATGAGAGGTGTTTTTGCAGAAGGAGCAGCTAGTGGGAGTGGTGGCGCAGGCAGCGAATGCCTGCAAAGTAACAGCACTAGCGAACAGCCACTATGGCTGTTCGAGACCACCGTGGCCGGGGTGAGCTCCTGGCCCTAGTCCCAGCTCCCGCCCACCCAGTGGCTCGAAAGTGTCTCACGAGTAGACAATGGGTACCTGTCATAGGTGGCAGGGGGCACCCACCTCCGACGGGGTGTGCCAGGAGTGCGGCAGCGG
>NW_015302679.1:0-275 GCF_001447785.1 Gekko japonicus | reverse complement strand
AAGAGATCCATACTGTGATATGAAGGGTGAGACTGGCTTCCTCACTAGATATCCAAGTATATGAGGCACCTGATGGGAGTCAGGCTGAGGTTCCCCGCTGAACTCACCGTCCCATCTTCAAAAGGGAACTCCCCTTGAGAGAAGTTGGGGGTGTGGCGGCCAGGGGTGGGCTCTGAGGGGTGCCACCCTGCAGGGGAAGCCCCTCCTCACACCACTCTGGCCCTCTGTGCAAAATCACCCCTCTCGGCTGATTTGAAGGTGCATCCCATCTTGAC
>NW_015302678.1:0-275 GCF_001447785.1 Gekko japonicus | reverse complement strand
TGCACCACATTCACAAAACAGCACATAAATGGAGCCAAGGATTATTCCTTTGGGTTAACTACTCAAGAGGGGCTAAAAGTCCATAACCAGAGAGTCAAACGCATACCCCGGCTGCAATATGACATCTTCGTACATGGCTTTCTGCCGGTTCGAAAGCCGACACTTCAGCACGTGCTCGTATTTCTTTGTCAACTGCTTCTCCACGTCTCTCTTTGACCTTCGTAAAATAAATGGCTGGATCATCTGGTGAAGGGGGAAAAGAAAATCCCAGTTAC
>NW_015302677.1:0-275 GCF_001447785.1 Gekko japonicus | reverse complement strand
TATTGAAATCTTATACCACTGTAATTTGGTTATTCTTTAAGGTGCTGCAAGACAACTTCTTTGTTTCATTTAAAACCTGTAACTCTGGTTTGCCTTGATAAATGCTGCTTTGATTTCTTTCTCTTAGTAGCCCAGGTGGGTGCCATTGCAAAACAAGTTGCAATTAAATCAGCATCAAACTGTAGTGTGTGTTCATAGATCACATGAAATCATAGTGAAGATTGACTGTGGTTAATATAATCAGATTCTGATTTGATGGATGCCAGCGAAACATA
>NW_015302676.1:0-275 GCF_001447785.1 Gekko japonicus | reverse complement strand
CACCTTTGTGGGTTTCTGTGAACATGAGGAAAAGATTCTGAAGAACACCTTTCCACCAGGACATCCTCTTCCTGCCACCACCACTGCTGAGGGGGCAACAGAATGAGTAGCCATGGCAGTTAGGCCTCAAACTGGGCTCCATAGATGCCATCAACCACAGCTGCAGTTCCAGAAACGGACTGCTTAAGGAACCTGCTCATTTTCTTACCTCAGAAGTTCCCTCAGACCAGCAAGATAACATCATCTTGGTGTCTGACAAAGGGAGCTTTGACTCT
>NW_015302675.1:0-275 GCF_001447785.1 Gekko japonicus | reverse complement strand
TTGGGTCCCTGTTGGGGAGGAAAGTGGGGCATGAAAGGAGTGCATAAGATACTTAGGGGCTACTTTTGCCTCTTCAGAAATGTAACATTCTGTGAATAAAAATGGATTATACCACTCAATTATTACCTTTTCCCACAGTATGTTAAACCTCCTACCCATTAAGATTTTCTTTTCCCGTTTAATTTCATTTAGCTTAATCATAAGGGTACTAAATATTGTTTTGAAAAGAAACAGCTTTTCCCCCCTCTTGCTTTTCAGTAAATCAATGGCATCCA
>NW_015302674.1:0-275 GCF_001447785.1 Gekko japonicus | reverse complement strand
GAGAGAGAGAAAGAGAACCGAGCCCGGCCTTTTGGAAGACCCGTTAGTCTGAGGAGCCCCCTTCCCAGGAAAGCCGGTTCCGGGGAGGCTGCGTGCGATCCCCCAAGCGCTGGGAGCTGGAAGGACTGCCCCCCCCCCGGAAAGCGCTGGGCTGCACCGAAAGCCCGTCGGCGAAGGGGATCCCACCCCAGCTTCACCTCCTGCCCCGAGGAACTTGCAAAGCGGTCTCAATAAACGGCCATCGCCCAAAGGGTTGCCAAACAGAACAAGAGACC
>NW_015302673.1:0-275 GCF_001447785.1 Gekko japonicus | reverse complement strand
ACCACTACACCAAAAGCTTGGCTGTTGCCCATGGATGTACTGGAGCATGCCATGGCACCCATGGGAACCACGCTGGGGAACCCTGCCTTACAGGGTGCTGGCTTTTCTTTTTCGGTTGCCAAACAAAAAACTGGGCGTGATCGAGTGGGCATCCTCGCCACTAGCCGCCCTGATGGGCGTGCTGGAGGGGGGCATCCGTATTTATTAATGACGCCCAACTCTTGCTTTAGGAAGTTCATAGTGGAACTGTGGCTCAGAGGCAGAGCCTCTGTTTG
>NW_015302672.1:0-275 GCF_001447785.1 Gekko japonicus | reverse complement strand
GACCCTAATGCTTGAGGTCTTGTCTTTCAGGCTGACCGTGGTCTGCTTCTACAGTAGTGACGATGCTTCACTGAATGGCAAAATAATCAGCCTTCCTCCTCCAGAGTTGGTCATAGACCAAGGCCCTCTCTCCTTGATCCTCCTCCTCTACCCAGGTGAGGTTTCCTGAGAGGCACAGGGCTCTAATGTTTAATTAGAAGAGGAGGTTCTCCCCAGCTTGCTTAGGCAAGCTTTGAGTGGCAGCGGGAGAAGAATTTAGAATCCCACTGGCATTG
>NW_015302671.1:0-275 GCF_001447785.1 Gekko japonicus | reverse complement strand
CAACAAAGCAATGATGAGAACCTTGAAATAACTGACCTATCTGATCTTATGGTATCTAATATTCTGCATTGCACCACAGATCAAAGATGGTAACAGTCAAGAACACTTATCAGTATCCTGATCTGCAGCCTGGTGATGAAGATGCCCTTTCCAGGGAGCCTTTTGTTGTGTGGTTCTACTCTCCAAAAACAGGTTAGACACACTGCTGAGCATCCACTGTCCTTTCCATCTCTAAGGATTCCCTGACTGAGGAATAAAGCACAGATACAGAATGG
>NW_015302670.1:0-275 GCF_001447785.1 Gekko japonicus | reverse complement strand
ACTGCAGCAGGCCTGGCCACGCAGGCCCCAACGCCCCTGCTGTTCCACCATGCTCCATCGGCTAAGGCCCAGCTGGAAACTGCTGGCGTTCTCTAAGCGCGCTGAGCTTCCCAACAAAGCAGGGCCCAACAGAGTAACCCGTTCGTCCTCTCCAGCCCGCAGCTCAACCTGTGGCTTCTCCCAGACATGCTGAGCCGCCCGACAAGGCTGGCCACAGAGTACACGGCCTCCTCTCCCGCTGGCAGGTCATCCTGTAAGAAAAACAGTGAGCAGGG
>NW_015302669.1:0-275 GCF_001447785.1 Gekko japonicus | reverse complement strand
AGAGGGAAAAGGCAGCCAGCACACCCAGGAATGAGCGCCTATTTAGAGCTGATAGGTCGCCAATACCACGAGCGCCAGTGCAGGCTGCAGTCAAGGCGTAGCCTCAGGGGTGTCGGCTGAGTGCTGCAGAGGAGGCGCCGGCATCACGGCACCTGGGGCTGCCCCACTCGTGGCTGCCTCCGTCAGGTGGGCTGCACTGGATGGGTCGCAGGTGACCTGGGAGGGGAGGGGCAGGCCTTTTTACTGCCGGTTCATTGCTCCAGCCTGCTCTAGCC
>NW_015302668.1:0-275 GCF_001447785.1 Gekko japonicus | reverse complement strand
CAACCTGGAGCTGGCAACCCTAGCTGGGGACCAGCGAGGGCCCCTTTTTAGGGCTGTTTTCTCCACCCACTCTGCCCCTGGTTTCCCCTTCCCCTTCCATGCCGTGCCATTTGCTGGTCATGGCTCAATCTTGATTTCGTCAGATCCTGCAAGTGAAGCAGGGTCAGCCCTGGTTAGCACTTGTTGGAAGAGCAGCAAGCCAGCCGAGGCAGGCCATGGCCGACCACCTCCGTTTGTCTCTTGCCTTATTTATTTATTTGTCAATCAATCAATTT
>NW_015302667.1:0-275 GCF_001447785.1 Gekko japonicus | reverse complement strand
AAAAAATGTATAAAAAATTAAAATCAAATGTAACAAAAAGAGCTTCCTAAGGATTACACAGGCTATGACGCCTGATGCAAATACTAGAGTGGCAAACAGAGGACAGGTATGTAAGGCAGTAAAGTGACTACATAACAAATAATGCTTGATAAGCTACAGGTCCCAGCCACGGACTTCTGTTTAAAAGGCCAAATAGAAAAAATGCTCCCTAGGAACCATCACATGGTGGCAATGGGGGGTTACTGAGTCCAAGGAGGAAATGTTGGAGGACCAGA
>NW_015302666.1:0-275 GCF_001447785.1 Gekko japonicus | reverse complement strand
AAATAGATGCATCCATGAACAATGGCATCATGTGCTGGAGTATTATTGGCTGTCAGTCCTAGTCCCTAATGTGTGTCCTTTCTATGTTTAGGAGCATGCATCTGATTTTGCACATTGGTGTAGCAGATACTCATGTAGCCACAGGAAACATGGTTCCTGAATTAAATATGAAGAGGCTGTAAGTTAGCTTACAAGATACTTTATTTCATAGTTCATAGTTAAAGAGTAAATAAAACAATTTCAATGAGCTTGAGGCAAACAATGAGTCCATTAAA
>NW_015302665.1:0-275 GCF_001447785.1 Gekko japonicus | reverse complement strand
ACATGTTTGACACCCCTGTTCTAGAGGAATTTTCAGCCTCAGCCAGTTATACATCTGGGAAGGCAAACCTACGTTGAGGAGAGACCTGTAACTCCCAGCCCCTGTGGCATAGATCGGATGACCAATTGCTTTGGCTGCTACCAATGGTTCAGAAGAGGGCTCCCCACCTTAGTGACCAGGGCATTTGTGGACACCTTCCCTGGACGCAAGTCAAGTGTCTTCAGGAAGTGGGCGGGGCCTTCTGATCAGCCGTTGAAAATCTGACTGAGCAGATT
>NW_015302664.1:0-275 GCF_001447785.1 Gekko japonicus | reverse complement strand
GTTCTCTGGATTAGAGTCCACCACTTTTAACCACAATGCCATGCTGTTAACTTTTTTCTTTTCCAAATGTGGCTGACCGGGCCACTTTCTACAATGTAAGAATGTCATAGGGGGCCGGAGAGAGGAAAACCAGTGGGGAACCATATAGAAGTTGCTTCTGAGTTTGTCAGGGAAGACAGAGATATAATAAATAATAATTACATGTGAGTGCCAGAGCACCTTATTTTCCACAGGAATAGGCTCATCACTTATAACCTTGTGCTCCTGCTAATTTT
>NW_015302663.1:0-275 GCF_001447785.1 Gekko japonicus | reverse complement strand
CCACAAGTTTCATTGTGATGAAAATAATCAGTTATACTTTTCTCAATATCTTCTGAAACTGAATTCACTAATAAAATATTGTTGTTGAGTCTCCATTCTGGTGTGTGTACAGTGTGGTCAATGTCAGATAATCTACCTTCGACCCATGAGTGGTCCGACCAAAGACAAGGACCTATATCAGATGAAGTGAATAAGTTGACAATTGAGCTTGAGACTAAGAGATAATCAATGCGTGAGTGCGTTTGATATCTTGGGGAAAAATAGGTGTATCCTCT
>NW_015302662.1:0-275 GCF_001447785.1 Gekko japonicus | reverse complement strand
TTTTCTGCATTGATTCAATGAAAGTTTCCTAGAGTACAGGAGATTTGGAAACACTTAGTGATGCAGGACCATATTTACATATTGAAAGAAGTTGCAGTCATACATGTTGCCATTCAAAAGGGGCTGAGAGGCCATATCCACACCTCAGCTGAGAAAACAGGAAAACTCATAGTTATAGTCTATTAATTAGTCTATAGTCTAAAAATCTTCTGATCTTTCCGTGCTTTCCACACAAAAAAGATTTCTTTCCAGTTTTAATATCTGTATTGGCCCAT
>NW_015302661.1:0-275 GCF_001447785.1 Gekko japonicus | reverse complement strand
AAATTACATCTTGCAAAGGGATTGGGTGGTTTTTTGTGTGTGTTTTTTTTGACTGTTGCAATTAAGGATGCGAGAAGAGCCCTGCTGGACTGGAAACGATCTGCCAGCCGGTGCGCTGTTTTGTTTCTGACAATGGCCAGCTGGAAGCCTGTGGGATTCTTACAGGCCGGGCCCGAAAGCAACAAAACAACGGCCTTCCTATTTGCATTAGAGACACCGACTGAACTGACTCTGAACACCCCCGGCGGGGTTTTCGAGGCAAGAGAGGTTCAGAG
>NW_015302660.1:0-275 GCF_001447785.1 Gekko japonicus | reverse complement strand
TAAGGTCATGCCTGTCTCCGGAAATGGAGCCTCCCGACTTGCTTCCGATAACCTAGCAGTGTTCAGGGTTCGCACTGTATTTTTTTGGGAAGAGGATGGGTCTGGTTATCGTTACGTTTATGGGTTTGTTCTGGCACTTACCTTGCCTTCATTCAGAAGCAAGAAGGTATATCTACAAGGGTTTTTCAAAGGGTAGAGGCTGCCTCCTGATTGCCTGCTTGAAGCCATAGCGGCCAGCGAGGGGAGATCTCTTCAGTTTGGTGTAGTGGTTAAGT
>NW_015302659.1:0-275 GCF_001447785.1 Gekko japonicus | reverse complement strand
GCCATGCACCAGAAGGCATGGTGCCTGGAGGTTGTGGAGCTGCTCCTTGCTGTGGCCAGTGTGACTCTGGTATATTCTACCACCAACTCATACAGCAGTGACTTCTCCGCCTCAGTCTAGTTAGGCTGTCAGTGTCCTTCAGCGGCACCAGATGTGGCAGCTGTCATGACACCCACATGCAGGGGTGGGCCCTCACCCAATGAGAAGACTCAGAGGCTCCACTGTCCTCCCTGGCCCTCAGATGTCCCCTGCAAGCAATGTTCCCTCTAAGCTGT
>NW_015302658.1:0-275 GCF_001447785.1 Gekko japonicus | reverse complement strand
TCCCAAGCTGAACTGGAGACCCACGGGTGCTAATTAAGAGAGGGGGAATTGCTGGAGAGATCTGATCATGGATCTCCCAGGATCTCACAAAGCTCAGCCTTGAGGATTTTACACTGTACCTCTTTCGTCAGCAAGTTTAGCTCTACGCCGTTCTCTCTCATGTTTCCGTTTCCTCTTCTTTGCCGAAATTATCTTCTCCCAGTTTCTCTGCTTCCTTAAAACATTTCTCTTAATGGAAAGAAGAGAAAATTCTAAAGGGACTCATACAGAGAACA
>NW_015302657.1:0-275 GCF_001447785.1 Gekko japonicus | reverse complement strand
CGACCCCACCTGAATTTGCAAATTTAGTATGTGAAAAACATTATACTGAAAAACCCATAGAAATCTTCCGAAATCTTAAGGAGATATTTATTTACTTCCATCATTTATATCATGCCCTTTCCCCCAGTGGAAACCCAAAGTGGCTTATACATTGTTCTCCTCCTCTGCGTCTTATCTTTACAACAACCCTACGAGGTAGGTCAGCAAGTCCAAACATTCGACGGCAATAACTGCCAGGGGGTGGATCCAAAAGTTATACATGTATACAATACAGA
>NW_015302656.1:0-275 GCF_001447785.1 Gekko japonicus | reverse complement strand
TGTGTGTGTGCTATTCCAGTGGCTTTGAGATATTAAAAAGAACTTGTTTCCAATATCCACTACAGGAAAACTAACCCTCATGGGATACAGGCTGTTTCAAGGGTACTTTGAGACGCTCTATTATTCTTTGCACGCCGGAATTTCAGTATGCAATTCGCCGCATTTCCATATCAAGTAACGGTTCCGTTTACTTTCTGCCTCCCCCAAGGATCTTACAGACGGAGTTTTATTTTCCTCCAGTTTTCATATTGTCATTAGTAATAACGGCAAAAAAA
>NW_015302655.1:0-275 GCF_001447785.1 Gekko japonicus | reverse complement strand
TTTTTTCCCCTCGGATGTTTTCATAGTAGTGTTCCATGCCATCTGGTATTGAAACAAGTCACAAAAGCTTGTGGAGAACAGGAAAGCGGTGGAGTACAGCCAAGGTCATCTTTGTTAATTAATTGATGGTGATGAGCATCATGTAAAATTGTTATATAGAGGAAGGCAGAAAACAAGAGCATTCAGGAAAAGGAAATATAATGGCTTGTATCCATCCATCTATCCGTGGAAGTCACAAAGTTTTCCTGCATTCATCTCCTTTCCTGCAGCTCCTT
>NW_015302654.1:0-275 GCF_001447785.1 Gekko japonicus | reverse complement strand
CCTTGACCAGGTCTAGGGCATTTTCCTCCCAGGCTTCAGCCTAGTGGAACATGTTCCCACTGGAGATCAGGGCCCTGCAGGATGTAATGCTATTCCTCAGGGTTACCAGCTTCCAGGTGTGAACTGGGGATCTCCCGCTTTGACAAGTGATCTCCAGCTGACAGAGATCTTACAGTTCCCTTTAAATGGTCCTTGGAAGTTGGCACTGAGGGCGCCTTCCATGGGACTGCATCCCTAATGGGATGATGTCCCTTCTGCTTGATGTCATCACATTG
>NW_015302653.1:0-275 GCF_001447785.1 Gekko japonicus | reverse complement strand
TGTTTAGGAATTTTAAGTCCAGGATGGCCCTCCAGGTTCCATTTCTCTTTGGAACCATGAAAAAGATAGAATAGACTCCTTGCTCATTGTCGGATGGTGGAACCGGCTCTATAGCTAGGATGCTGGATAGATGATGACTGGCATCCAAGGTTCTTTGTAACTTGATTGGGTCTTTTATTAATGGTGAGGGGATGTAGTGGTCCTGGGGTCTGCTCAGGAATTCAGTGGAGTAGACTTTTGGTTTTGGGCGGCACAATGGCGGACGCGACCCTGGT
>NW_015302652.1:0-275 GCF_001447785.1 Gekko japonicus | reverse complement strand
GTGACAAAATGATCTGGAGAGCATAAAAGAGCACAACAATCACTACATGATTGGCCAGAAGTGAGGCCCATCCTAGCTGCCTGGGCCTTCACAGGTCAGTGACAGGCTAAGGGTGGGGTAGAGCAGAGGCACAGCTGCAGTGGTTAAAGAAGGGGAAAGGCCTCAGATGGGGGCAGCAGGGCAGGAACCTCCAGAGTCCTGGGCAGTAGGAGAGCTCATAGACAGCCCAGAAGGCTCAGGGAAGGCAGAGAAGAGAAGATATTGGATTTATACCC
>NW_015302651.1:0-275 GCF_001447785.1 Gekko japonicus | reverse complement strand
GCGGGGTATAGATTGAATAAATAAATAAACAAAAAACTGAAGGCAACCAAAAAAGCCAACAAAGAAAACAAAACAACCACAATGAAAAACAAGAAACAAACTAATCAGAAGCCCAAATGAGAGGCGGAAGAACAAAGCAAACCAAATTTTAAACTGCACAGAACCCAAAATAACTATGAATATAATGTGTGTTAAGTGCCATCGTGTCACTTCCAACTTATGGTGATATTATGAATTAATGTTCTCCCAAACGTCCTATTGTTAGCAGTCATTCT
>NW_015302650.1:0-275 GCF_001447785.1 Gekko japonicus | reverse complement strand
CCTCCCTGGCTCTACCGTGACACTCTGCATGATCTAGAGCGGTCTATGGGCCTTTGTGAACTGGAGTCATTTCTGCAAGGAGTTCCCACTCCCAAGAATCAGGCACCTTAGTATCTAGAAGATCTTTATTACATTAAACATCTGTTTAAACAGGAAGCACAGATGGTTAAGCAGTATTTTACAACAAAGGAAGATACAGCAAGACTAGCTTGAGGAAAAACTACAACAACATAAAACAGTGCTAGCTGGAGTAATATTGCACTCTGCCGAATTTC
>NW_015302649.1:0-275 GCF_001447785.1 Gekko japonicus | reverse complement strand
CGCCTGAAGAACTTTAACTTTTAAAGTGAAAACGCGACGTTCAGAGTGAAGCCGATGCTTAGCCAGTCGCAAAAGAAGGCGCTTGAGGGCTTAAGGCACAGTTACAGAGTAAATGGCATATTAACATGAGCAAGGCTAAGTGCTAAGATAAAACTTCTATAAAAATCATTAACCTGGCAAATAGATTTCGCGCCTATAAAGCTTTATCTTTTAAAGCGAAAGTGCATGCGCGACATTCAGAATGAAGCCGGTAATTAGCCAGTTGTAATAGATGA
>NW_015302648.1:0-275 GCF_001447785.1 Gekko japonicus | reverse complement strand
AAAAAAAAATGTCTGAGATTTTGGGTGAGAAAACCAAAATTGGGCAAGCAAATGTGCCCTATGGTAGGTGCTTGCCAATTTTTGCATTGCTAACCTAACTTTCCACTGGCACAATTGTGATATAGTTGTAATAACACCTGCTGATTGTAATATGTTGATTATTTGCTAAAGAAAGATATGAAGAAATAACCATTCCCTTTGAGAATCAATTTTCCCTTGCTTAACTGGGGAACAATGTTTACACAAAACAGAGAACATATAATCACTATGCATTC
>NW_015302647.1:0-275 GCF_001447785.1 Gekko japonicus | reverse complement strand
TTCAAATACCTTTATGTTTGTAACTCAGTGGCAACATTACCTGCTGAATTGCCATTCAGAAGTAGCAGGACTAAGGTGCACTCAGTTGGGAAGGAACTTCCCAGAGGCAGAAGGAGACTGATCAAATATGGTGAGAATCAGCTGGTCAAGTAGAGAATCAGCCCTAATTTTTGGTTCTCATGGGCGAAGGATCCAAAGTGTAACATCTTTATCCGGGGTTCCGAGCATTCTCAAACCTGCGGGCAGATTTGGAATTCTGACATGGCATGGTGGGT
>NW_015302646.1:0-275 GCF_001447785.1 Gekko japonicus | reverse complement strand
CATATAGGTCAATGGAATTAGAAGGTTGTAACTTTACCTTGCATTGCACTGTAAATGAAGCAGGCTACCTCAATGCAACGTGAAGGGGAGGCATGGATTACACTGTTTGGTGGATAGTCACATCTCACTGGGAACATCAAGAATACTCCAAGGGGAACCACTTCTCTTCAGTCCTGACAAGGTTGCCCTCCTGGAATTCCTGGAAAAAATGGGGATGCAAACATGCAATAAAAATTTGATGTATCGTTCACAATTGCTCAATATGAAATTCAAAC
>NW_015302645.1:0-275 GCF_001447785.1 Gekko japonicus | reverse complement strand
CCAACCATTTAAAGAAACGCACACATATATCTTGAAATCATTACAGTATTGTTACTAACAAAAGTTAGCTTTACCAGCAAATTCCTTGTACCAAATCCCTAGGTAATCATGAAGACATTTTAAAGAATTAAAAATACCTGTATTGTATAACGCCAGATTTTATGCAGAAGTTCAGAAATTTAAGATCCTAGAATTGCCATGTAACAGGCAACTATGCAGAAATGGCATCTTGTTTTGTGAAAGTAGAACTACTGTTGGCATCATGCTGAACACTG
>NW_015302644.1:0-275 GCF_001447785.1 Gekko japonicus | reverse complement strand
AAGATTGCTTTTCAAGAAAGGAAAGCACTGCAAGAGAAATTACAACTATGTCAAGAAAAATGGGAGAGGGATGTTAACCTGGGAGTTCCTACTGAAGACTTGGCTGATCATTTCTCCAAGTGTGACCAGTTAAGGAGACAGATAATAACACTGCAAGAATGTTTACAGGATAACAAGGCTAAAATTAGGTTTTTACGGAGTGCCAGGGACTATGCTTTAAAGCGAAGCCCTGTTAAAGGGAATGGAGATAAGCTTTCAAAAACTGGTGTGCAGAG
>NW_015302643.1:0-275 GCF_001447785.1 Gekko japonicus | reverse complement strand
CTTGCACACAGTCGGGCAACCCCCCCCCCACCGCCTCATCCTCCGGAGAAAAATTGTCAGCGTAGCGGCTTTGCCAGGTTCTGAGAGGAGGCGGAGAAGGGGCCTCCCCCTGGGTGGGAGTGGATGGGGGAAGTCTCTTAGCTTGACTACGTGTGATCACCGCCCCCCCCAACTGGGCGGGGGTGAAAATCGAGTCGACAATGACGTCGTGCTGGCTTGCATGTTGCGGGAGGCGTGACAAGCCAGCCACCAAGGAATTCGCCGAGCCCGGGAAA
>NW_015302642.1:0-275 GCF_001447785.1 Gekko japonicus | reverse complement strand
GATGAACAATTGATCAATGAGCGTAATATTGGTGGCCCGAACTTAAATGAGGCCCCCTGCCCTGCTTTTAAGCATCTTTCCTTAGATTCAACTACTAACTTTGCCAGTGCATGTCTCTTTCAAATGGCATATAGATTAAATCTTGTTATTTTGAACAACCTGTAACCAGGGGATCACCTTGGCCAATTCACCTATTGGTCTGGCTTAAAGCAAGAGTCCTTATTTTGCAAGACCTTAATAATGACCATATTGATCTTTTGGTAGATATAAGAACA
>NW_015302641.1:0-275 GCF_001447785.1 Gekko japonicus | reverse complement strand
AGGGGAACTAATCGCTGTCACCTAGAGATCAGTTCCAATTCCAGGAAATCCCTAGACCCCACCTGGAGGTTAGTAACCCTAAATTCTTCATGCATTCACGTACCTCCCGGGATTTCCCTGGGTTTTCTCCGGTCTTTCTCAAACCTGCTCTGCTGCCACATTTTGGGAAAGACTGAGGCAAAGGATGGATGGCTGCTGTGTGGGTAGCAAAGTTTGGATTTTCCCACCCACACGGCAGCCATTTTCCCTTCCCCTATCCTAGGGTGGCCATTTCT
>NW_015302640.1:0-275 GCF_001447785.1 Gekko japonicus | reverse complement strand
CCCTCCCTGCCATACTTGACTTGGGCATACATCTTGCCCTATCTCCAAGACTCGCAGATCATTTAAATACTCCGTTTCTCACACCTGAATGGTGGGAGAATTCAGACAATCTTGAACGGTTGCACCACAGACCTGACAACTTGCCAAAGGACTTTAAGTGCATTAATTCAACCCAGGCTTTTGGGGCCCAAGGTGAAGTTGGTGGGCAATGCCTATTCTTTCATACATTCATTCCTAGTCTGCTTTTCTCACTGAGACTCAGTGCAGATTACACA
>NW_015302639.1:0-275 GCF_001447785.1 Gekko japonicus | reverse complement strand
ATGTGGAATGTTCAGAAAAGAGTCACACATAAAGAGGATTATATATAAGGAGAAATATAAAGGATATATAGTATATAATGGAATAGGGGAGGGAACAATAGAATGGGGGAGGGGCGTGGCTCTGTTATAGAACTTTTGATTTGCATGCAGATGGTCCCAGGGTCATCCCAATTAACAAGATCATGGAGCAGGTGATGTGAAAGACATGCTGTACCCGAGACACTGGAGAGCTGCTGACAAAGTAGACTGTGCTGACCTTGATAGACCAATGGTCT
>NW_015302638.1:0-275 GCF_001447785.1 Gekko japonicus | reverse complement strand
ATCTGTTATCAAAACCGGAAACATGTATATTCTTGTACTCTTGCAACAATAGAGATGACATATTCTTATGTACACATATTCTTTAAAACTCATATACATACAGGTATGTTGTCCATGCTGCTATTAGAAACACCAGTCGTTTGCTATGTAACACATATATTTGTTCAAAGTAGGCAATAGTTTTGTGCTCATATATTACACTCAGATTCCAGTATTTGCTGTACCAGACTCAAAGGCTATCGATGCAAAATTGTTATACAAATTAATATCCAGTC
>NW_015302637.1:0-275 GCF_001447785.1 Gekko japonicus | reverse complement strand
TTCAGATGTACTTTGTGGGCTGGTGAGCACCAGCTGACATCCAGCTTGGGTGTATAGGGGGTCTGGTGAGTACAGTCTTTGGGCCCTGCGGCCTGGGACAGGGGAGGCAGGTTGCCCCTGGGAATGCCCTGGGTGGATCCGATCCTTTGAGCCTCGCAGCTCAGGGGATGGCATTCCAGGGTGATTGCCCGAGCCACTTACAGTGGGCTCACACCCGGGGGAGGGTGTAAGCCCTAATTATACATGGCAGGGGAGGGGTCTTGGTGACCCCTGGC
>NW_015302636.1:0-275 GCF_001447785.1 Gekko japonicus | reverse complement strand
TCTCCCTCCCCCTTCCTCCCACCAATGCTATGTCATTTCATGGTCCTTGTTTATCTCTCTTTTCCTCCTTTAAAGGTCTAGTTCTTTAGTTGTGTCTGTAGAGTCCTCTGTTTAGAGGGTACATTTTTAGATTTCCACAATGCATTCTCCCCAGAGAAATATGTAGCTGGTAAAGCCCAGCTTCCTCCTCTAGGAACACTGGGGGATGCTGCAGTTCTCATACTGAGCAGGATAGGGTTTCCACTAGGGAATTTGGACTGCCCTGACCAGTTTTT
>NW_015302635.1:0-275 GCF_001447785.1 Gekko japonicus | reverse complement strand
TCCACGTCTGATTCAAATGAGCCAAATGATAACTAATAAAGGAGGGGGGGAAATCATATTACAGAAGGATAATAGGAATACTTAACTCTATTCATCACGTTCTTCTTTTGAAAAATATTTAAATGTTACCCCAGATCATGAACATATTGAATCCCCTACATAAATTGCATAAAATACAATTCTGCTTTCCAGACTGTTGCACATGTTCTTCATCTTTATATTTCTTCCTTTTACTAGTAAAATTGTCTGGAATTGTTTAATTTATTTTTTAAAAA
>NW_015302634.1:0-275 GCF_001447785.1 Gekko japonicus | reverse complement strand
CTCAGTTGTTGGCTGTGGGTTCTGACACATTGCCCCCCAAAATCTCTATCACTGGGCCTTCTTCCCTCCACTCTGCGGTTCAACGATCTCCCTGACTGATTGGGTAAGGCTGGACGTTTTATGAGGCCGACAGATTGTCCGATTATCCCTCACGTTGTCCTCGGTTGATCCTGACAAATCGCATGCAGCACAGCTCCATAATGCCTGGTGCGTCTTCCACAGAAAACGCTTCTACCCGTGCTAAATAATGCAGTTTTCGATCCACTCCAGCGACC
>NW_015302633.1:0-275 GCF_001447785.1 Gekko japonicus | reverse complement strand
TATGAAACTGATTAATGCTTGCACAAGCATATGGGTACACACCAGGTTTGTTTCCAGCCATTTTGTCTTTGACCATATCCTGCACCTAACTGCTTTTTAAAATATGGAGAGGTTTAGAAATGGCTTGTTGATTTGCCTGAGGGAAAAGCCAACATTGGTAGACCCATAGAAGTTTTTGAAAGCACGATGGTGCCATCTTGCTGAAACCAAGTAGGTATTGGTCTGGGCAGTGTCTGGATAGAAAATGTTTTGGAAACTGTAGGTATACTGCCTTA
>NW_015302632.1:0-275 GCF_001447785.1 Gekko japonicus | reverse complement strand
GAATGAATGAACGAACGAACGAACGAACTCTTTCTCTCTGGAAGGGAGTCTTAGAATCCAACCAGAGTAGTGGCCAAGAAATGTAGGATGGAACTAAACATCCATTAAGGATTGCTGCTTTGTACCTATCAAGCATTGTATGATGACATTTGTGCTAGCACCCATATTGTGGTGAGTTTTCCGCAGGTCGTCCTTCATCATACTATTAAAACTGACAAGTACATCTTGATAATGAAATTATAAATAATCATTTGGAAAATACTTCCTTTGTGTGT
>NW_015302631.1:0-275 GCF_001447785.1 Gekko japonicus | reverse complement strand
CAACTAGAATTTTAACGAAGGGAGCTTTGGCTCTTAAAAGATCATATCCTGAAACTCTTGTTGGCCCGTAAGGTGATACTAGACTCAAATTCGATCTGTCATAGCAGAAGAACAAAATTCAACTCCAATAGCACCTTGAAGACCAGCAAAATTTCCCAGGGTGATGGTGTTGAGTCAAAGCTCTCTTCAGTATCTGATGGAGTCAACTTTGGCTCACAAAAGCTTCTCCCCTGGAAACAGGTATTAGTCTTTATCAGGGCTCTTTTGGTAGAAAA
>NW_015302630.1:0-275 GCF_001447785.1 Gekko japonicus | reverse complement strand
TCTTTTTCTACAAAAAGACCCCTGGATATGACACATTTTTTTAATATGAAGCAGTGAAAACTCAATAATTGTTAGCAGTATGTGGACTCTTACTGGCAGTATCAGTGTCAGGCTGCCCAGTTTCACAGATGACATTAGGCTACTATGGAATAATTTGTGACAAGTTCAAATGAAGCTGAAGCCTGAGGAGCAGAACAGAACAGAGTTGTCTAGTTCTGCCTTGATTCCACTGTGGTAGCAACAGCCCCTTCCTAGCATTTCCAGTGCCTAAGGAG
>NW_015302629.1:0-275 GCF_001447785.1 Gekko japonicus | reverse complement strand
GATACCTGGGAATGGGAGGGAAGGAGCCCTGGGTGCTCCACCTCTGGTCTGAGGAGAGGAGTCAGCAGGGGAGGCATGGGGCAGAGGACAGTTTGCTTTCCAATTGCTTTCAATAATCACTAGGAAAATAGAGGTCAACTTTGGTAGGCTTCCAAACAATCTGAGAAGGCTGGTAACCCTATCCACTACATTTAGTAAGCTTCTCTCTTGGTCATACCACCTAGGACGCCAGTCCTCCTTGCCTGGCTAGGGTTGCCAACATCCAGGTGGTGACT
>NW_015302628.1:0-275 GCF_001447785.1 Gekko japonicus | reverse complement strand
CAAATGCATTGCGAGAGGCAAAAATGAATAATGAGATTAAGGGTGGAGGATGACTTGAGTGCCTTCCTTTATTGAACCACCAATCTTGTTCTGGGCAGACACTTTCAGGGGTGTGTGTGGACATGGTAATAGGCTCAACACTGAAAGGTCTTTTGTTCTTGAGAAAGATGTGCCAAAGAGCTGGGGGAGATTGCATTTAATCCGTTTTTAATTCCAACACTGTCCTTCCTTTGTTCCTGGGACATTCCAGTGTCATGGCGGAACCCAGGTGTCTT
>NW_015302627.1:0-275 GCF_001447785.1 Gekko japonicus | reverse complement strand
CTCCCATGACTGAAAATGTGGGCAAAGGGCTCTTCTGCCCACCAGAATGAACAGCGACTGAGGCCTTGGCAGAGTTGTCCCCTGATGCAGATCCTTTCCTTGGCTTGTGCCTAGAGTCACACCAAGGAGAAAGAAGCTGAGTTGCACAAAGAGAAAGCCCTGCCAGGGCCTCTGTTGCTGGGAAGGAGAGGGATAAAGAGGCCTTTGCTGAGTCTTGTCTTGGAGCAGATCCTCTGAAGTAAGTTAGCCAAACTCCAGTTGGTGGCTGGAGATCT
>NW_015302626.1:0-275 GCF_001447785.1 Gekko japonicus | reverse complement strand
AAAATCATGATTCCCTGTGACTTCTGTATTGCACTCCCTGTGGTGAAGTTTGATGAGTTTGCCTTGCCAGACGATGGGGTTGCTAAGGTAACTCAAACTGTGACCCAACACTTGTGGGATTCCTTCAACTTGTGAAAGTAGCATGTTCAGCAGATGGAGATGTGTCCATGTTGAATTGTGCTGCAGGGTTTCAGTAACGAGTTCAACTCCCTCACCTAGGCATCACTCATCAGTGGAAATAAGGAGTCACAAGAAGGGAGGAGAACTGGATCAGA
>NW_015302625.1:0-275 GCF_001447785.1 Gekko japonicus | reverse complement strand
GGGTATAAGCCATCAAGAGTCAAAGCTCCTTTTGTCAGGTACCATTAGAGCATGATGGAATTTTGGACTGGAATGCTGGGAAATGATATGGATCCTTTATTTATTATTTGTTATTTTAAACATATCTGTGTTGCCTTTCCACTGAACTCAGGGATCCCCAAGGCAGCGCCTATGAAAAGACTGAAACGTTT
Organism: Gekko japonicus; assembly: GCF_001447785.1. Classification (NCBI taxonomy): domain Eukaryota; kingdom Metazoa; phylum Chordata; class Lepidosauria; order Squamata; family Gekkonidae; genus Gekko; species Gekko japonicus. The sequence continues at coordinate 84 of NW_015302625.1, read as the reverse complement.
CAAACACTAAAACATCAAAACATTCCAAATATTAAAACTGTTGGGATATTTACACGATATAGCAGAGTTTGCCCAGTCATAGAA
>NW_015302624.1:0-275 GCF_001447785.1 Gekko japonicus | reverse complement strand
AGTCAACATGGGACTCTACGTTTCAACATCCTGCATTCTGTTAATTAAACTGGCAGTGAATTACATGTTGAAAGCTCATTCCAGTCTCTGATATTAGTTGTACCACAGCCATACCCAGAAAGAACAGAGCAGATGATCAGGTGCTTGGCGAAATAGTGAATATTGTTTCTCTAACTCTAATAGCTTTAGTAGGTGCAGTTTATTTCACCCATGTATGACACCTGCTGAAATTCATTCCTCTATCCAGTGTGCAATGTTCCCTCTAAGCTATGGAG
>NW_015302623.1:0-275 GCF_001447785.1 Gekko japonicus | reverse complement strand
TCCTCCTCCTCCTCCTCCTTCTGTCAGTCTATCACAGAGGCAAGCAAGAAATACTCTATTGATAAGCTTCCCAAAGGCAACTGGGCATCCACTGCTGGGCTACGTGGAACCTTGGTCTGACCCAGCACAGCTGTTCTTAGGTTCGCATTCCAATTTCAGCACATGGCAGAGGGTGGCTGGAAGCCCGAAGCTGCCTCTGATGCTTCATGGCACGTATAACCTATATTCTGAGGCCATGTGCATATGTTTCCAAACAACTGAGAAGTCCTGCCTGA
>NW_015302622.1:0-275 GCF_001447785.1 Gekko japonicus | reverse complement strand
GATTAGAGAACCACTACACCAAACTGGCTAAGAAAGGTGGTAAAACTCGGAAAGTAATCCTTGGGACACAAACAGAGATGATGCAAGCTTGTCCTTACTTTTGTCTGAGAAATATTAGAGGTTATCGTTGCTCCAGTTTCAGAAGAATCGTCAGTTTGTTAGGATCAGGGAACCTTCAGGAGCAACTCAAGAGGAAATCAGGACTGGGCATTTGTCTGAACTCTGGAAACAGTAAAGATCCCACAAGTCCTAGGAGCTTGGAGTGACATACATAC
>NW_015302621.1:0-275 GCF_001447785.1 Gekko japonicus | reverse complement strand
CTTAGAGGGAACACTGGCCATGAGAACTATTTGCCTAGGAATTTACTGATAAAACTCACACACTCTGACCCAGCTAAAGGCCACCTGCATGCAGAAGCAGGCTTCCCATACACATGTACTGAACTACACGTATGAATACTGCATATTTTCTCTAGCCTATTTCAACAGCAGGGGCTACACATGCATAGCTCTAATAAAAAACCCATATAAAGCAGTTACATTCACCCACATCACCTTTATGCCAAAAAGCTGATCAGTGTAGTTGCACATTTTTT
>NW_015302620.1:0-275 GCF_001447785.1 Gekko japonicus | reverse complement strand
GCGTTCCCCCTCGAAATGACCTCTGCTTGGAAGTAAATCTCACGTCGTTTCAGTGGATCTTACTGTCAAGTAATTATGCTTAGGATATACACTGTTATGCTCATTTTACAGCCAACCAAAGCTAGAAAATAACACTTCACCCATGAAGGGATATTTAAACTGAACACTACCAGCTTCAAATCCAGCTCATTGGCTGTCTGAAGAAAGGGCACCTCCTTTATCTATACATCTCATGCATTTTATCCCACCCTCTGCCAGGGGTCATTTCGTAGAAA
>NW_015302619.1:0-275 GCF_001447785.1 Gekko japonicus | reverse complement strand
AGAATCTCTTGGATTGGGGATTCTTGACATTTACCTCTTTCCCATTGCACCATTTTCCAGATCAAATAGCCACCCACATCCCAGCATCAGGGCCACGTTATCTCCTGGTTGGGGAAAAGGCAGGCATGATACAGACACTTCTCATTTTCCCATGCTGAGACCCAGAGCATTTTCAGTCTGGGAAGGTCTTTTTCCCTAGCACTATAGCCCCAATGCATATCAGGGGCACCCCAGAGATGCTTTTTAAAGCTAAATTACACCTCCACAATTGAAGT
>NW_015302618.1:0-275 GCF_001447785.1 Gekko japonicus | reverse complement strand
GTTTTCTTAAAGGACACAAGAATCCTGCAGTCTCAGCCCAAAACGTCTGCCCAGCACAGCATCCGGTTTCCTACAGTCAGCCAAGCCAGAAGTCCCACACAAAGGCCAAAGCCTCCCTTGGCTCTCCCCCCCCCGCCCACAACTAGCATTCAATATTGGCTTGGCAAACGGAGGTTCCGTTGAGCCATCCACACAACCCGGCTTAGTCGAACTAAACCTCAAATTGCTAACTCAGCCACCAATTTACTGGGTGGTCTTCGGTATAGATTTGTTCC
>NW_015302617.1:0-275 GCF_001447785.1 Gekko japonicus | reverse complement strand
TTTTTGCGCAAGGGGCCAGTCGCGCCCTGGCCGTCCCGCCCTCTTCTTGTCGGGCCAGGCAGCGTGTGGCTGAGATCCTGGGCGAGATAGCTTTCTGGCGCGGCCGGGAGGGAGGGAAGGAGCGGCCCGCCGAGGGGGGCAGGATGCAAAAAGGCAGGCCGGCGAAGCGGAGGGAGGCACTCCGGCGCGGCGGAGTAAGGGAATGCGTTTAGCCCGCACCAACATGGCTGCTGCCTTCCGAACTGCGAGCCGGGCGCTGCACCCGTGTGAGTGGA
>NW_015302616.1:0-275 GCF_001447785.1 Gekko japonicus | reverse complement strand
AGGCTGCCAGGGGAAGTGAAGGAGGAAAAGCTGAAGCAGGTTGTGCTAAGAATGGCCTAACCAGCAAGCTTTAGGTATCTCAGGTCCTAGTCTACTAACTTTTAGGCTACACTTAAAGGATTGATTTTATTTTGTGATCCCCCCCCCCTTCAAGAAACAAGGATGTCTTCCAGTACATAAAAACTTTGGTTTATAGAGTTGCCAGGTCTTACCTGGCAGCTAGCAGGGTGTGTGTGTCCCGGTCCTGGAAACCTTCAGCACGTGCACAAAGTGCA
>NW_015302615.1:0-276 GCF_001447785.1 Gekko japonicus | reverse complement strand
AGCCACTTCACTGCTTACTCCCAACTCTGCTTACTCCCAACTTAGCATTCTTGCCTGGTCCCCCTATAAACTGCATACCAGTTTGAAACTAGTTCCAAACCAAATTCTTGAAACAGAGACATGGATGTATTGCACCAGGACTTAAATGCTGGGGCAACTTAACTCCTGAGGAAGCGCACCTGTGCTCCTGAGTTTCTCATTGGGATTGCCCATCTGGGAAGGAAATCCTGATGGTCGGGGCAAGGATGCCATCCAGCTATTAGAACCCAGCAGCCA
>NW_015302614.1:0-275 GCF_001447785.1 Gekko japonicus | reverse complement strand
TGACCTGGATTGTCTTCAGTCTCCCTACTTTCTAGACATCTAGTCAGCCACCTAAGATTATGCACTGTAAAGAATTACATAGGAATTTTACTAACCTTCTCCTATACTTTGCCTTTCTTACATTTCAATAATTTAAAAAATGCTTTGCACCAACACTAGCATGGATGAGAAGCAGTGTCCATAACAATAGTAGAGAACAACTAGTGACAATGGGGCAAATTTAGAGGGAAGTCAAGGAAGACCACATCCAGAAGATACCATATTGCAGGAAAGTC
>NW_015302613.1:0-275 GCF_001447785.1 Gekko japonicus | reverse complement strand
ACGCTTTCAAGAAGGTCTTGTTTGGTAAGTGGTTCACCTTTCGGAGCTTGTGTTCCCGCTCCGGATGCCATTTTGTGTTTTCGGGCCCGAGGTATACCTTCTCGGAAGATCAGCAGCAGGCTTTTCGGAGCTTCTTTAGCGGGTTTCTTCCTATGCTTGATGTTATTACGATGTCGAGTTTGAATGTTTGAATGAGAAAATCGAATGTTTGTGGGTGTTTAGGCGAGGTGAGAGGAGAGGGAGCCCGGGAGATCGTTCAGAAGGCTTCCGTCTCG
>NW_015302612.1:0-275 GCF_001447785.1 Gekko japonicus | reverse complement strand
TTTTTTTTTTTCCCCCCCCCCCGCATTCTTCTTAGTTACCTTCTCGTCTGCCACAGCAGAAGAAAGGGAGCAAGTTCTAAATATAGGCCCTAAGAAGGGCAGTAAAAGTGACAGTAATTCCTTTGCCTCTGGTAAGAAGATTGAGGTAATACATCTCCTGCTGTACTGCACAAGTTTCCCATCTGCAGGACAATTCCGGGGGGAAATGGCTGCCACCCTGCTGTGGTGACTCTGGAGACGACGAATTACAGGACATTACATTCCTGGTTAGTATT
>NW_015302611.1:0-275 GCF_001447785.1 Gekko japonicus | reverse complement strand
TCCAATCTCTTCTCTTCTCCTTCTAGAAATGAATTAAAATATATGAGTTTGTCTAATTCCTTTTAAAGGCCGTCTAAGCAAGCGGCCATCGCTACGTTTTGCGGAAGCGAGTTCCAGAACTGAACGGTGCACTGCGCCGAGATGCGGTATTCGGCCACAGTCGCTTGGTGGGAGTTCCATAACCAGGGTGCCGCCATGGAAAATGCCCTGCTTCTCACCTCCACTTTTAAACATCACTGGATGACAGCGCTGAAAGCAAGGCCTCTGCTGAGCCC
>NW_015302610.1:0-275 GCF_001447785.1 Gekko japonicus | reverse complement strand
TTGTTAATTGTTGAACACTTAAATACAGCATCAGTACAGCATGAGCAGTGTATCTTGTTTTCTTCCCATATAATGGAAGCTGAGGTTATTCTTACAATAGAGTGGGGTATATGTGGCCACAACCACTATCCTATAGATGCCCGTGATACTCACAGACACTATATTCTGGATAGCATTCATTGTAACAATGGATGTGCTAAAAGTGTGTAAATTATTTTAACCCAGTTTAAGTTGAGAAAATACAATGGTTAAGGGCCCACTAAAGAATTGCCACT
>NW_015302609.1:0-275 GCF_001447785.1 Gekko japonicus | reverse complement strand
GAACCCAGTTCCAGTTCTTCTGCCAATAGTGTTGCCATCTCTTCTTTTAGATTTCCCCCCTTTGACTCCGGAAAGTTTTGACACCTTATTATTTGTTCTGCCCTGTCCATTTCTAATGATATTAATGTGCCTTCTAATCTTTCTGTATTTGCTTTCCATTCTTGCAGATCTTCTTGTAGTTCTATATGTTTCTCCTCAATTTTTTGTAGACCTTTTGTATTTTTTTCCGTTTCAAGCTTACGGATTTCCATTTGTTTTTTAAGTTCTTCAGTGTC
>NW_015302608.1:0-275 GCF_001447785.1 Gekko japonicus | reverse complement strand
TATAAATCCCCTGAACAATTTACCAGTCTCCACTTTCACACTAGAATTTCTCAGTGGTGGAAAAGTGGCATTTCCCTACTGGTAAATCTGGTTATGGATGACAAGGAAATGGATTCATTAAAAATCATCAATGTGGTCATATGGAGTATTTGACTTAAAAAAAAATGCAATCAAGCCATGTTCAATTTTCAATCACCTTATTTGTGAAAATCAAATGATCACTACAGATCTCTGAAATAACTTTCAGAATCCTGCATTTTCTGTCACTGATGTTT
>NW_015302607.1:0-275 GCF_001447785.1 Gekko japonicus | reverse complement strand
GTTGGGTGGGAGAAGATTTGGAAGGCTATGGCCCTGGTCCAGCATGGATGATTTGAAGATTTGATCTGGAAAGGCAGCTAGAGGTTCTGTTTGCGGACCCTTAAAGCAGGTTCCTCAAGAACAGCCCTTGGAGCTGATGGGTCAAGGTCTGAGGGGGCTGCTACAGTTCAGGGGTCTCCCTGACTCTCTTCCTCAGGCAATACTCCTGGTTCCTTGGGCTCCTCTTCTTAGGATTATGAACCTGAGTCTGTAGACCACCCAGTTGAGATCATGAC
>NW_015302606.1:0-275 GCF_001447785.1 Gekko japonicus | reverse complement strand
GTCTTTCCATTCCTTTGTGTAAGCATTATTGCATTCCTTTCCATCTCTAATTAGGATCAAACTTACGTGGTTCAATGGTTGGTGCAAGAATCAGAGGTTCTGGTGGAGGAAGAATGAGATGGGAATGAAATCTTCTGGAGCACAATGTTACTCCATTGAGTAAGCGGTTCTCTCTCCAACTGAGCACAGTTAGGGGCTTCCAACTGCCTGGAGAAAAGAAAAAGTTCTGTCCCTTTAATAGAGACTGACTGGTTTAATTCCATGCTACGAAAAGC
>NW_015302605.1:0-275 GCF_001447785.1 Gekko japonicus | reverse complement strand
AGAGGCAGTAAACTTCTGAAGCCCAGTGCTAGAAGGCAAGAGGAGGCCTCTGACTCTAGGTACTGTTGGTTGGCTGTTTTGTGAAACAGGCTGATGGATTAGATCGACCATTGCTATGATCTTGAGGGCTCTTCTTATGTTCTTATTTATCCTTATACTTTTGCTCACTCATATTAGGCATTTTTGGAAGCAATGGACCAGTTTTCCCTCTAAGTAATGAAACATGTAAGACCACTTAGCATATTCCATACATACATTCACCTCTTCACCTGAAA
>NW_015302604.1:0-275 GCF_001447785.1 Gekko japonicus | reverse complement strand
CTGGAGGTAGCCACAATGTCCATCATGACATCAGCCTCAGTCATCAGAGCACTATGCCTCATCTTTAGTACACACAGTCTGCCTGAGACTGCAGAGTTCCACCAGTTTATGGAGGCCAATTCTATTAAGCATGTCACAGCCGCCCCGTTCCATCCATCCACCAACGGACAAGTGGAACGAATGGTCTGTACGACCAAGGACGCGCTTAATAAAATAGTCCATGGCAACTGGGATCACAGGATGGCTGATTTGGTGTAGTGGTTAAGTGAGCGGAC
>NW_015302603.1:0-275 GCF_001447785.1 Gekko japonicus | reverse complement strand
AGATCAGTTCCCCTGGAGAAAACAGCCATGTCGGGAGGTGGACTCTCCAGGGCACTCTGCTCCACTGAGGTCCGTCCCCTCCCCAACCCGTCATTTCTAAAGCACCATCCCCAAATAAAATCTGGTTGCCAACCCCCCAGGTGTGGTCTGGAGACCTCCCAGAACCACAGCTGGTCTCCAGATGACACAGAACAGTTCCCCAGGAGAAAACAGCCACTTTGGAGGGTGGAAACGGGCATATGGAAACTCCCCATATATGCCCCAGAGAGCACTGC
>NW_015302602.1:0-275 GCF_001447785.1 Gekko japonicus | reverse complement strand
TGAGTCCCCGCAAGGTTGCACGGACCGGGAAACTCCAAAAAAAGCAAAAAAGGATGAGTGAGCTCGGGAGCGTCCCAAGCCACACCCGAATCGTCGTGCCGTTGACCCGGAAGTCCGGAAGACACTATTGTAATATTCAGCCTGTAGCAGCTAGTTCTGCGAGACGGTTTGTAAGGATTTCAGACCTAGGGTTGCTAGCCTCCAGTAATTGGCTGGAGATCACCCGCTTTTACAGCTCATCTCCAGGTGACAGAGATAATTTCACCCGGAGAAAA
>NW_015302601.1:0-275 GCF_001447785.1 Gekko japonicus | reverse complement strand
CCGTTGCTTGGGCAGAGACTGAGAATGGCTGCCTTCCTCAGCATCCTCAAGCAGAAGAGTTTGTAGTTTCCAAATCCAACTTTGTGCATCCAATGGCAGCATCAGTTGGGAGTTTGGCGACGACCTGCGCTTCAAGTGCAGCATCCAAATCCTCTGAATTGCAGCAATGAGGTTCAATCCCGATTCATTCAGTCTATAGGAGTTTGGGAATTGATGTCAATGTGAGGTAGATGAGGCCGCCAATTCTGGTCCAGAAGATACAGGTGCAAACAACT
>NW_015302600.1:0-275 GCF_001447785.1 Gekko japonicus | reverse complement strand
CTTGGCTTACAGTTCACATGTAGGATAGTTCTGAATGAAAAGATATCTGTGTTTTCCTTGGGATGCTTCCCACTTGTCTATTTCTGTGTAATACACCACTGAAGCAGGAACATGGAACACCACCCTGGATCCCTCAGGGAGCCGATTTTCGGTCCTAGGAAGCATATCCTAACTTGTTAATGCATACTGAGTATATCAGGAGCCTCTGCTATTTATGGCCATCCTGTGGCAGCAGAACATAAAGGCCAAGAGTCTAGTAGCATGTTAAAGACTAA
>NW_015302599.1:0-275 GCF_001447785.1 Gekko japonicus | reverse complement strand
ACATGCACTATCTGAACATCACAGACAACTCAAAAGCACCATAAGGTGTTTTTTTGGTGGGGGAGAGGTTCCCGGGAAGCAAGCTTTGAACACGCTATTAAAAACAGGCTTATTAAGCAGCAGAAAATATTGCTGCAGTAAGATTAATTCTACCAGCAAACACAACACTTATTTTTAGGACAAGCTTGGTAGCAATTCATTATAATTTGCTGTTGACATTCCTAGGAAATCATGCAGTTAGACGTGAACCCCAGGGCCTCTGGCAAACAGCACAG
>NW_015302598.1:0-275 GCF_001447785.1 Gekko japonicus | reverse complement strand
GAAATATGATTAAGTAAGTAGCATCATTTCATAATTCTCACTACATGGTTCCTGATTTGCTAAGATTATGCTGTGAGGATGATATTTAAAAATGGTGGTAAATAAGGTGCAGAGAAGGACAGGGTCATGGTCAGGAAAGTAAAATGATTGGGATTTTAAGGGGACATTTCTGTGATATCTCCTAAACCCCAAAAACATTTACAGGTAAACTGAGGGTAGCACTACATTTTTGAATAAGGCATGGAACATATGAATGTTAGAAACATTATATATGC
>NW_015302597.1:0-275 GCF_001447785.1 Gekko japonicus | reverse complement strand
CAGCCTGAGACCTTGGAGAGCTACTGCCATTCAATGCAGACAATACTGACCTTCATAGATCAATGGTCTGACATTATAAGGCAGGTTCATGTTTCACGTTGAGTGTAAATCCCTTCCTTGCTAAGGGAAACTAAGTAAAAGCATTACATCTGCATCCATACAGTGGAGCAGATTTAATTTCCTTTTCAAAGTTACTTTTAAAAGAAATGTAAAAGGGATGGCACTTCCCTAACATCTTCTCCAGGTACTTTGGTACCTGAGCAGAACATCCTCCA
>NW_015302596.1:0-275 GCF_001447785.1 Gekko japonicus | reverse complement strand
TGAGGGCACTGCTTGGCAGGCACTGGCCCATTGAGCTGCTGCCTCCTCTCTCCTAGCGGCTACGCTTCTCTCTGCTGGTTGCTGGAGTGGATTAACTGTTGCCTGGGCAAGTCTCTCTGGAGAGAAGGGAATCCTCCTGGTCATTTGTCTTTTGCTTCTTTTCCCGGCACCTTCTGGGCAGTGAAATGGCGCTTCAGCAGCTGCAATCGGTGTGATGGTCGTTAACCTTCAGTTTACCATCAGCCATGGGTATAGATGATCCTTTGTGCAAAAGT
>NW_015302595.1:0-275 GCF_001447785.1 Gekko japonicus | reverse complement strand
AAACACCTTTGACCCCACCTGAAGCAATAACATCTAACATCTACTCGGAAGGGGTGGTTATTAGTCCTAATTCAGGCATAAGCTGTTGCACGCAAGTCTACCTGTAGCCTTTCTGCATCCAGGCCTGACGGCTCCTCCAGGGCAACATCAAAGAACAGTTTGTTGATGATGTGTCTTTTGCCAACCTACATGCAAAATGGAAAGAACAAGGGCATAATTGCGGGGGGAAACCCTTAAAACAATAAGTAGCTAAGTGTGAAACTTGTCTCCAAGCG
>NW_015302594.1:0-275 GCF_001447785.1 Gekko japonicus | reverse complement strand
TGTTTAACCAGAGGATAAATCCCCTGTGCAAAGACAAACATAACTGGTTGATGGGGTGATAGAGGTGGGGCCAAAGATGGGTCTGGGTGTTCTGCAGGTACTGAAGACAGTGGGCAACCTGGGCAGTCCCATTTAGCACTATACCTACTTACTTACTACTTCATTTTGTGGCAGCCTGTTATTTATTAACTGGCTTGTTACTGGCCAGTGAATGGAGTAGTAGTGGGAAACAGCCACAGCAGGATAATCTCCATGGGAGTGGGTATGGTTGATGA
>NW_015302593.1:0-275 GCF_001447785.1 Gekko japonicus | reverse complement strand
AAATGACCCCTGCATTTAGCTATCATTGCTAATAGTTGTCTGCGAATGTGTCTCATACCCTTTTAGAGCCATTGCAGGCAGGGCCATTACCACTGCTCATAATTAATTATGCTACTTACACAGTTGTACTCTTTGGGGCCAGTGAAAGCCTATAGCTAATCTCTTTCATTGGGTTGTCCCTACAGTTTAGTATTATGCAATGAATGTAATAATTTATTCCTATCTACATGGATTATGAGTTCATAGTGCTTCCAGTAATCTTAGGGTTGCCAGCA
>NW_015302592.1:0-275 GCF_001447785.1 Gekko japonicus | reverse complement strand
CTTGACAGCTCTTTGGGGGAAGGGGCTTTGAAGTGAAGTCACCCCGTTAACAGCTGAAATCGCACCCGAGGCCCTCAGCTGACAGCGTCTTTGATGTACCACGCACACGTAGACGGCATTGGGAAAATTCAATTATGTCAGCCATCGTAAGTGGGTTTTTTTAAAAAAAGGCCCTATCAAGGAAAGCAACATGAAGCAGTCGGAAGGAAATGCAAACAGTTATCTCTGCATTGAAATAGATCGTGATGCATAAGGATATTTGGGTGGAATTTTTT
>NW_015302591.1:0-275 GCF_001447785.1 Gekko japonicus | reverse complement strand
TCACAGTTTAGAGACCATGGCTATCCTCAACAGGTAGTGCCTCTTTAAGAGCATGAGCTAAGGAATGCAAGAGTCTTTTCGAAGTCACTACCCAATTACAAAATCACAAATCCAATGTTTATTGTGCTTTTAACTATACTAGAACATTTAATTATACATAGAACATTTCCAGTACAAGCCAGGCACCGTAAATGTGGAAGTATGTCCTCAAGTATGGGAAACCAAAAGCATACATTTTCCTGAGATTAATTTTAAAAGTGATCTTAAGTTTTTTT
>NW_015302590.1:0-275 GCF_001447785.1 Gekko japonicus | reverse complement strand
TCGGCTGTGACTTGACTAACTGAACCAACTTCAGATCCTGGCTTCAGCTCCTAGATTGATAGTTCCCAATTGACCATGTTTAGTGGAGCGGCATGCATTTAGATAATCACATTAGCCATAATTTGACTGATGACAGCGTGCTCTTGTGAGATGTCTGGACTGAGCCTCTACCTCACAGCTGCCAACTGAAGCATTACGCAAAGTTCTTCTGAAGTGTCGTCGCCTAGCTGGTCTTGCAGGCTCCGGGTCCAGGTCACACAGGCAGGAGCAGGTCA
>NW_015302589.1:0-275 GCF_001447785.1 Gekko japonicus | reverse complement strand
GCTCTTTGACCTGCCCCATAGCCTAGGCAATTAGCTGCCCAACCAATAAACTCCTGTGCCTCCTGTGCGATTTAGAAGAGACCAGGGCACCAGCATCCCTGGCCCCGATAGCCATTGATGAGTTTGCATTGACAATTATAGCCTGATTATACACACATACATTACATATTTCTTATTTGTATACATGAAGTATTTTACATGTATGGAAAAATCAATACACTGTGTGAAAGGACCCTGAGTTCTCTGCCTTGCAAGAGCAACAAAGAGCACATGCT
>NW_015302588.1:0-275 GCF_001447785.1 Gekko japonicus | reverse complement strand
TGTGCCAGCATCCTGGATGAAGGCATATCCCCCCTCCCTGGTGAGGTGTGGTAGGCAGAGCCTGAGAATAACTGGCTGTTTTCATGTGCTTTGACTGTGCGCCTTGAAGTCACAATCCCATCAACGTCTAAGCAGAATAAACATGAGGTATTTCTGCTTAGTCATTCCTCATGGGGTCTATGGCCCCTATGCCTGTGATGTCGAAGCCCTCCCCCCCTTCTCTCGGTGCCAAGAGAGAAAAAGAGTCTGGGAGGCGTGGCCTGGCAGAGGCTGCT
>NW_015302587.1:0-275 GCF_001447785.1 Gekko japonicus | reverse complement strand
CATGCCTGGTTGAGGACTTTGACCAGACTGCACTCTTGGCCGGCACAGATGACCATGTTGCAAGGAAGGATCCCGCGACGGCGCACAAACCGCACCGGCCTACCCGACAAGGTTGACTAAAAGCCCCGCACCAGGCGCGGATCGTGTTTGAAAAGCGATGCAGATGCCCGGCATTACGCGCACCCCGAACCCACTGTATTTATAAGCAGAACAATCACTTGGCGCCTGCTACCTCTGCCGCCTTCTCTCCCTCCCCCACCCCAACCACCACCACC
>NW_015302586.1:0-275 GCF_001447785.1 Gekko japonicus | reverse complement strand
TTTCTACGAAATGACCCCTGCCTAGGAGTTAATTCATTATGCAGACAAATAAAGAGAAGCGTGACTATTTTGCTACTGTTTGGCAAACTTTGGCCATATGGTTCGCCTTCACTCACACTGCAGTCTCGTGTGGACAGAGCCATTCACGTACACAATCAATAGCTCAGCCAAGACACAAACTGCAACAATGCCAGTTATATTATCTGCTTGTGGTTCTCAAATTAATCTAGAGGAGTATGCTCTAATAATCTCAGTAGAAATATTAATAGCCCAGT
>NW_015302585.1:0-275 GCF_001447785.1 Gekko japonicus | reverse complement strand
GTCCAAGAGTATCTGACTGGATGAAGGTTACCCAGCAAGTTTTCATGGGCAGACGAGGGATTCAAACCTAGGTCCTCCAGATCCCACTCCAACCACCACACCATGCTGGAGAAACAGGTGCTGCAGCAATGAAATGGTAGCAGCCTAGCTGGGGGGATAGGGCATAAGATTTTAGCTCTTAATCCAAGTAACCCTTCAGCAAAACAGGAGGAAAGAATAGAGATATCGTGATTGCTCAATGGATGCAAAACTGTTGTCTGAAAGGACTAATTTGG
>NW_015302584.1:0-275 GCF_001447785.1 Gekko japonicus | reverse complement strand
GAGAACGGATCACTTTAGTTATGCCTAGACTTCAGGGATTCCAACACAGCAGTCTAGTGACAATACTTCTCGTTCTGTACAGAAGATGTGCAGTAAAACCTGGCTGGTAAAAAAACCTATTTACCCTCTTGGAAGAAAGAGACTGCGACTGGCAAATGGCTCTAGACAGAGAGTCTGCAGAATTGTGCACCTTCCACACTGCATGGGGGATATCTGATTTCAACTGGCTGCCCTTTGGAATCAAGTCTGCCAGTGAGGTCTTTTGACTGAAAAAA
>NW_015302583.1:0-275 GCF_001447785.1 Gekko japonicus | reverse complement strand
CCCTTTAAACTTTAAAGGCACTGCAGAAGGCAACCTGAAAAACAGCTGTGCTCCCAGTTGTGCAGCTGTTTCAGGTTGTCTTCTGCAGCACAAGACTCAGGGTGTGCATTTGGATCTTCCAGAGCCCAAGGTATATTTTGGCATTCCAAAAATATATGTGATTTTTTGGGAAAACCAAAATCCCCCCAAAAAACTCAGATATTTTTGGGAATTGGGAAGATTGGCAAAAACAGCTCAGCTGTTTTCCCTGATTTCTTCTGCAGTCCCTTTAAACC
>NW_015302582.1:0-275 GCF_001447785.1 Gekko japonicus | reverse complement strand
CCCCCCCATGGAGGCCCCCAGAAAAAGAGAGCCGGCCTCACCTGTGGGAGGGGGGTCCTCTAACATCTTGCGGTTGCAGGCTTCCTGGTACCGCTGCCAGGCCTCCACCATCTCCTTCGCTGAAGATCTGAGAGCGCGCGTCTGTAACGGAGAATGAGGCTCACGTCAGTTCCGCACCAAAGCTAAAAGTCACTGGCAGGTTATCGCCGCCCTGTTTTTTTCTTACCGACCCTGCTCCTTTCCCTTTAACGGCAGCCTGGGCCACAGAAAATTAA
>NW_015302581.1:0-275 GCF_001447785.1 Gekko japonicus | reverse complement strand
AAGTCGATGCCAGCCATCAATGTTAACAGGGAAGCCTCTTGTGACATTTCGACACTAGACTGTCTGACAGTGTAGTTGCAGATCTCAGTGGTATCTGACATCGGTGGCCAGTCCAGAAATAACTGTGCCGATCACATCTCTGGCATCAGCTGTACACAGCAAAGGCTGCTTTGGGATGCTGGCATACGAGACAGGGACCAACGTGGTCCGTGAGCACTGTTCTTAAGCAAATCCTGTCCCTAGGGTTGGCAGCTCCGGGTTGCGAAATACCTGAA
>NW_015302580.1:0-275 GCF_001447785.1 Gekko japonicus | reverse complement strand
GGTTTGTACAGTGACTGTGTCCATCAACTTAAATTGTGACTAAATATTCAGGACAGGATCACGTTAACACTGTTAATATTATGGCATAACTTTGGCACCTTGGGCAAACTCACCCATACTGAATTTTAACTGACTTTGTTATTTAGACTGTTTATGTTCCACTGAAGTATTTGCCTTATTAAAATGAGTACAGTGCTAGAATACTACCAATATATGCCAGGTTACACAAAAAGTAAATGCCTCAACTTATATAGATATAGATATAGATATAGATA
>NW_015302579.1:0-275 GCF_001447785.1 Gekko japonicus | reverse complement strand
AAATGCAACTTCCTTAAAAGGCTGAGGGCAAAGAAAGACTATGATAGAGGAATTCATCATATTATTCATATTACAGTTGTTGACATGAATATTGTTTCAGTGAAAGGTAACATTAATCCTGATAGAATAATCTTGTCTTCAGTGTTTGCCTTAGTTTAGGTAGGATTTTGCTTCCTGATAGCATTTAAAAAAGCTATGCGACAGTTAATAGTGTCATTTTAAGTGCTGCTGCTAAAAAGATCTCTGTGCACTAGATCACATTCATATAATACAAT
>NW_015302578.1:0-275 GCF_001447785.1 Gekko japonicus | reverse complement strand
GTTCACTCCGGCAGGAAATGACCCCTGGTTCACCAGCACAACACTGTCATTGAAGTCATAAGCAGCGTTACACACTTCTAAGTCCACTGAAGTCCATGGGTATAACTATGCTTAGGAATTGCACTGTAAATGCCTTAGATTTCAGTTTCAGATTTCATCGCGTTGACTCCTTGTGCCTCTTCACATATAGCTCCTTGCCTTGCAGACCCTCCCATTTTTATCATAGCACTGCAACTCATCATACCCATGGAAATATGATAAAACTGGAATTCTGC
>NW_015302577.1:0-275 GCF_001447785.1 Gekko japonicus | reverse complement strand
CTCCCCGCAAAGCAGGCTCAGGGCAGCTGAGAATGATGCAAGCTCCTTTGGGTCTCCATCTGGGAGACAGTTGGATCATAAATGAGGTAAATAAATACAGCTGAAGATGGGGTACAGATAAAAGGAAGGTTTGAGTGTGGGTGGGAAGAAGAGAAGGAAGTAGAGAAGGGGAGAGGCTACGGGGGCTTTCAGGAGGGGGATACAGGGGGAAATTCCTTGCAGATTCCCACTGGGCCCAAATGGCCAGCACCACACCACTGGGCCACAGTTTTCCC
>NW_015302576.1:0-275 GCF_001447785.1 Gekko japonicus | reverse complement strand
AGCCACACTGATTCAGTGGAATCGATGGCGTCAGAGGGTATGGTCCTTTGGAGATTGGTTTTGGGTGGCAGTAACAGGGTGATGCTTCAACCTCCATGACAAACTTATAGGCCTTCTGGGAGTGCCCGGTTGGCCACCTTGTAGCTGGCCCGGAAGGACCATTGTTGGGCTGATCGAGACTAGTTGCTCATGTGTTGCCACAAAAACCCAACAGCTATGTCCTTGGAAGAGCCAAGTTGTCCTTCCCCACCGGCCCTCATTACCTCTCCTCCGCG
>NW_015302575.1:0-275 GCF_001447785.1 Gekko japonicus | reverse complement strand
GGGGGGGGGGGGGTGTGTTTTATAATGGAATCCCTGACAGACCCTTAACTACAGCGGCGCTAGCGGGCACCACTGTAATACAGGAATAAAACTAAATTACATCAGTTGTCATCATTAAGAAAAATCTTCATCTCAGCTCTTCATTTGAAAAGCACTGTAGTTAATGAACGATTACTGAGGCATGACACCAAAATGGCTAAAATGTAGGAATTAAGGGGAGGTCAACTCAAGTATTTTTTAAACCATGAAATTAAGGAACCCATTCACATTGGGGG
>NW_015302574.1:0-275 GCF_001447785.1 Gekko japonicus | reverse complement strand
CAGCTCATACCAGCTCTCCAGGGGAAGCAGGATGTCTGCTGGAGAAATGATGTGCAGCCCTCCATGCTCACGCACACCCTTCCTCCAACACCGTCGCCCCAATCCAAACGCTCCCACTGCTGTTTCTTTAATGTTAAAGTGTGGAGAGAGACCTGGGCTGTGTCGACGCTCACGGCTGCTACACCTGCAAAGGAGTTTGCAAAGGCAGTGGAGCATCTGTGCTCCATCCCACACTTTCTTTGCCTTAGCCCTCGGCAGCTGCCATTCCTCCCTTC
>NW_015302573.1:0-275 GCF_001447785.1 Gekko japonicus | reverse complement strand
ATGTTCTTCCTATTCTGCCCATTAAGGATGCTTACATATTCTTTTCAGGCTGCCCGTGTCATGGGATGGAGCTGCATTCATGTTATTTTCCCCTTTCTCAAATTTGTGAATATATACAGTATTCACACCCACTAAGCAGTATGCACACCCACTAAGCATCTGTATACATATTTGGATACATATAATTATGAAAGTGGAGAGCCACACATATCTAATATGTATGACAAATGAATCCAAAAGTCCATTGTGTGTCTTTGTCAAAAAAAAAAAAAAAA
>NW_015302572.1:0-275 GCF_001447785.1 Gekko japonicus | reverse complement strand
AACATTAAAGATAACAAATGTCTTGGTATGCCTTTATGAGAATCTTATCAGGTCACAGCATCTTAAAGGAAAACATATGAAATATGAACAGCTGTGTATCAAACGCCAGTGACGGTCTGACTCTTTGCCTGCCGATCTTTGAGCTCTGATCAAATTTCAGCTATTTCTATGCTCAGGGCCTTCATGTGCCTGGAAGGAAAGGGAGAGAGTCCCTTAACACGGAGGGCATCTTAGGGTTGCTAGCTTTGGGTTGGGAAGTTCGTGGAGATTTGGGG
>NW_015302571.1:0-275 GCF_001447785.1 Gekko japonicus | reverse complement strand
TGTTCCGAGGTCAGTGCGGGTCTTGTTGGGTTGAATTATAGCACTGAAGTTGTCAGCGAAAGCTGGCTGGGGCGGGTGGGTCTGGAAAGGTCATGCCCGGGTTCCATTTCTTCCTTCTCCCCCCACCCTGGGAAGAGAGCTCAACTCCTGACATAGATTCCTCTGGGGAACTTTGCCATTACTGGCTGGCAATACCTTTATACTCAAAGCCAAAGCAGACCCTCACCAACAATAGAATTTGAGCCCCAGTGTTCTGTAGATTGGGAATAGGCAGG
>NW_015302570.1:0-275 GCF_001447785.1 Gekko japonicus | reverse complement strand
GGAGGTTGAGTTGGTGCACCACATGATTCAGCTGAAGATAAAGGAACCAAGGTATAGGGTTACCCAGTCTTTGTTCTAGAGATGATTTCATGTGTAAACCAGAACTAGATACAATATCTATTATTCTGGGCATTTTAGCTTGTCTCCAGGAGTTGGCAAGTGTAATGTCTTTGCATGGAGGAAACCATGACTGGTAAAGGAAGGAGGGAAAGCTTGATATTTTGGGAGAGAGCTGAGCCCTGAGAGCATCCCAAATATTATGATTTATCATATCG
>NW_015302569.1:0-275 GCF_001447785.1 Gekko japonicus | reverse complement strand
TGCCTACGTCACATCTGGGTGATGTAGGCCCATCATGTTCCCCACCCCTCTCCTGGAGCCTCCTTGTACGTCCCCTGCTGGCTTGTCCAACCCACCTGGCAAACCTATACTGACGGCATCGATTTATACTGTGGAATTTACTTTGGCCCTAACCTAGTTGGTCCAGGCTAGCCCGATATCTTCAAATCACAGAAGCTAAGCAGGGTCTGCTTCAGTTAGTACTTCAATGGGAGGCCACCAAGGCAATCCAGGTTTGCAATGCAGAGGCAGGCAAT
>NW_015302568.1:0-275 GCF_001447785.1 Gekko japonicus | reverse complement strand
GCAGAGCATTCTGGAAACCAATTGGATCTCCACGGGCCAGCATAAATCAGCTCGGCCACGTTGATGGAGCCTCACCAGGAAGACCGATGGGTGTGAGGCCAAGTTGGGAACTCAGTTAGATGGTAGACCAGAGGTGGTGACCGGGGGCACTCGGTGGCAAAAGCACTCCAGAGGAAAACCCGAGGCTCCCAAGTACCTCTGAGAGCCTCCGAACATGCCTGGGACCTCCGGCTCTGCCCAACGCCGATCGCTGCTTGAACCTCTGTGACCTCATT
>NW_015302567.1:0-275 GCF_001447785.1 Gekko japonicus | reverse complement strand
ATCATGTCAATACGCGACCATGATCTGTGTCGCCCAGAATGGAAAGTATATTCCCTTTTTCTAGGATTACATACCCTCCACAGGTCAACCAAGTTAATTTCATCCACTAGCTTCAGAAAAGATAGAGGTAGTTCGCCACCCCTTTTTGTTTTCAGTGCCTGATTTTTCCTATCCACGGTTCTGTCAAATACCGCGTTGAAGTCTCCCACCACGCAAATCTCATCATATTCTTGTTGTACCAATAATTCTCTAAGAGACTGAAAAAATTTATCTTG
>NW_015302566.1:0-275 GCF_001447785.1 Gekko japonicus | reverse complement strand
AGGCTCCACCCCCAAAGTCTCCAGGTATCACTCGTTCCTGGCCCAGAACTGGCAAACCCTAAAGGCCACTCAGTGAGCTCGACAGCAGAGTGGGGAATCTGAACCGATGCCTCCCAGCTCCTCGCTCAGCACTCAGACGACGACACCACATGGGCTCTCAGCAGACTTTCGTTCTGGATAAGGGCTGCAGGCACCACTTTGGAAGAGGCTTCCCCTCTTAATATGAAAAAGAAATGGGAGTGCTTCGGCAGTTGTACCTGCTATCCCCAATTTTC
>NW_015302565.1:0-275 GCF_001447785.1 Gekko japonicus | reverse complement strand
AGAGAGAGAGAGAGAGAGAGTGTGTCCTGCGTCTTCTGTGCGTTTCCATCTAGAGCGTTCTGCAAAGTCCCTTTCCTGTGTGTGTTTGCAGGCGCTTCGGGGCAGGTGCGCTTTTGCACCCCCTTTGAACACCCGCTGCCTCTCTTTTTTGTTGTTGTTCAGTCCTGCCGTTGAGTCCGATTCTTCAGGACCCATGACTGCCTTTCTCACTCGCATAAAGGCCACACCCTTTTTCCTACGGGATTCTTAGCCACAATCAATGTTCCCTCTAAGCT
>NW_015302564.1:0-275 GCF_001447785.1 Gekko japonicus | reverse complement strand
TCCTCTAAACAACAGCGTGTCTCATAATGATACAACATCAACTCATGTCTATATAGTAGACTTTTCTTCAAGGACTTACAGAATATTGTGGTCATTTTTGCTCATTTATGCTCAATGCATTCTACGTGGGCAGGTTTAACCGTCGCTAGTAGCTTTCAACTTGAGACAGACCTGTGTGGCATTATTTGCCCCATGAGGGGCTGAACGTGCAAGCATTCGAAGTCTAGTGAGGTGAATAATGCCCCGGAGCTGTTTCAGATTGGGGAAATGGCACA
>NW_015302563.1:0-275 GCF_001447785.1 Gekko japonicus | reverse complement strand
CCCCTGCAACAGCACAGGCAACCCATCTTCCTCACGTGACTCTTGAATTCATCCTGAGAGGCCTCGTGTGGTTGTCACGCTTTCCCTTCCCCAGGACTGATGGGGAATTCGAGATTTCTCAGTCGGCCACTTAACAAAACAAGCAAACGACGTATGCATTGTTTCTGTTAGACTACTAAGAGGCAGCCCGGTACTGTGGTTAGTGTAGCCGACTAGGACCCAGGAGATCCAGGTTCGAATCCCCTCTTGTCATGGAAGCTTGTTGGGTGACCTTG
>NW_015302562.1:0-275 GCF_001447785.1 Gekko japonicus | reverse complement strand
AGGGAACACTGATTGGAACCAGTGTATTTTAAGAGCGTTTGCTCTGGTGGTTTGCTTCTCCGCCCCCACCCCCGCCCCGGTCTGTCACAAGCAATGATACTTCGAATTTTGAAGCAATAGACTTCTGACTTTGGCTCTGCTACGGTTGCCTTCAGATGCTGCAGGAGGCCGTGTGCTGTTTCAAGCCCAATTTCATCTGAGATGCTTGTCTTCTTTCCTGCCTCCGAGCGAGATCCCCGGGCGCCATTCCAAGCTCTCTTGTAGTGCCAGGCTGT
>NW_015302561.1:0-275 GCF_001447785.1 Gekko japonicus | reverse complement strand
AACAGAACCCAAGGTCTTCACAATGTGAACCCTATATTCCACCTCCTGTGCTCCCTTACCCCCGTGCCTACTTTACACCGGTTTAGTGTGTCTTCCCAGTCTCTGTGGCATCAGGTAGGCCTGAGGGGTCCTTGGTTCCAGCCTCTGTGATTCTCATCTGGGTTCCCGAGAGATACCTCCCACTTCTGGAGGGCCTTCACACCTCTCCTTAGTTCTCTTGACCTTCCCCTCCACCCTCTCTCCTCCTACATTTAACTGGACAAGCTGCAGGCCAG
>NW_015302560.1:0-275 GCF_001447785.1 Gekko japonicus | reverse complement strand
CTACCCCTTCAAGACCGAGTATTTTCCCCTCTGAAACTTGGGGTTTACCCAAACACCGTCTAGGAACAGCTTAGTTTAATCTGAAAGTACATCCCCTCCGGAAGCAAGGGGGGAAGCCACTTCAGAGAGCCAGCGAGATCAGTTGCAGCAGTAGCAACAGTAAAGGGGAAGGAGGGATTTCCGCCCATGTGCAAAGTGCTTTCCCCCCTCCGCCACCTTTGCAACAATCTCAATCATTAACTCCAACCGCACACGACCTTGCAAGTCAGTAGAAG
>NW_015302559.1:0-275 GCF_001447785.1 Gekko japonicus | reverse complement strand
GTTTGAATTAATACAACACAAGACCTATCATTTACTGTGAACCCTGTATTTAATTTGTATCTACAACTGTTAGCCAGTCATCACGGTGTTTTCTTTGTTCTATAGACCTATAGAGCCAGTTGTTTTCTATCACCTCTCTGACAGAGCTGTTAGGAGAAATTCTCTTAATTCCTTTCTCCAATTTCCTCCTGAAATCCAAAATTCTTCTTTTCCTCTTTTTAGGAATCCGGAGCCATTTTCTACTCAATTTTTGCAATATACTTCTTGGGAGGTTT
>NW_015302558.1:0-275 GCF_001447785.1 Gekko japonicus | reverse complement strand
AACAACCCTATCTCACTTTCCCTCTCACCTTCCAAGCTTTGTCATTCAGAATCTCATGCTTTCGACCTAAACGGAAGTCAGCTTAACAAGGAGGATAGTAATGGTGGAAAGGAATGAGCGCTGCAGCCCAAGGAGAAAGATATAAAGACTGTAAGAACAGCCCATCATGGATTAGACAGATGGTCCACCCAGCCAGCATCTGTTTCCCACAGCGGCCAGTCAGATGCCTTCAGGAAGCCCACGAGAAGGGTATGAAGGCAAAAGACCTTCTCTAC
>NW_015302557.1:0-275 GCF_001447785.1 Gekko japonicus | reverse complement strand
CAGGGTGTCTGTTGTGGGGAGGGGTATAACTTCAATCTCTTCTTCTTCTCACCTTTGTGCTCAAATTCCAGCAGCAGTTCAGGTGTTCTTTTAAAGCAGAAGCAACATAATGGAATTTCTCCAGTTAGGACATTTCCATTCATACAACCATCAATTTCCAAGGAATGTCTCCACTCATATACTACATACTATTTTTAAAAAATGATCTGCAGGACTGGCAACTGTAATTCTGAACATATGTTGCGAGGAGGGGAAGGGAAGGTGATCGTAAGCCA
>NW_015302556.1:0-275 GCF_001447785.1 Gekko japonicus | reverse complement strand
TGCCGGGGATTAAACATGGGACCTTCTGCTTTAGCAAATGCTTTTCCACTGAGCCATGGCCACCCAGGTGGCAACCTTAGAAGCACAGAGGCTGAGATATTCACACTGTCAATCACCAAGAACAGGTGGACTTCAGGAACGGTGATGGTTCCAGGCTAATAAAGCAGGGCTCATCCATTGAAGAATATTTCTCTAGTCTTACCAGCCACAAGGAGAGCTGGACTTTCCAAAAGGGCTTTAAAATACCCTGTTAAAATTCGCTACTCTTTTTTTTT
>NW_015302555.1:0-275 GCF_001447785.1 Gekko japonicus | reverse complement strand
TTTGATTTCCAAATTTGGAAATTAATAAATCTTCCCCGCGGAAAAGCTTTCAATGTGTCCCACACTGTATTTATTGTAATTTCTGAAGTTAAATTTGTCTCAAAAAATTCTTGTATTTCTTCTGCAGTTTTGCATACAAAGTCTTTATCTTTTAATAAGCTAACATTTAATTTCAATCTTACTCTTTCTCTTCTTTTTAACCTTAACTCTAACATCAAAGGTGCATGGTCCGCATAAGTTCTCGGCAGTATTTCTACTTCTTTTATCTCTTTTAT
>NW_015302554.1:0-275 GCF_001447785.1 Gekko japonicus | reverse complement strand
TAACACCCAACACTATCCTCCATACCTTTTAAATCAGCATCCTTTTAAATCCATTGAGGCCACTGGCCGTCACCTCGTCATGGCAGTAAATTTCACTGATAATCCCATGAGAGCAGGGCCGTGTAAGTGATAGGCCTTGTGTTAGGAAAGCTTGCCTTTTGGAAACTTGTCTAGCTTATTCTCTCTTGACTCCTTTCAGAAGCACAGAGAACATTTCACCAGGATTTTCAGCTCTTTGGAGGCTTTCGAGGGGCTCAAAGAAGAGTGGTTCAGTT
>NW_015302553.1:0-275 GCF_001447785.1 Gekko japonicus | reverse complement strand
CAGCAGGCTGAAACCAGGCTGACCACTGGTTTGCATTGAGTCCTAGACCTGACGTCCCTCCCCTTCATTAATTCTGTAAGGTAGGCAAGACTTATTTGTTTTAAATATTTATGCCTTGCCTTATCTCTACAAATTCAAGGCAGCTAACAACCAAACATCAAAAGCGACAAGTTAAAATCAGTACACAATTAAGAACACAATCAAAATGGGAGGGACTGTGGCTCAGTTGAAGAACCTCTCCTTGGTATGCAGAAAGTCCTAGGTTCAATTCCCAG
>NW_015302552.1:0-275 GCF_001447785.1 Gekko japonicus | reverse complement strand
CAGTTTCTGGCAACAGCAAGAAGCGTGCCAAAGCCTTATATGGTTCACCTTTAAGAAGTGGGTTTTCCCTGCCCTCGCAGGTATGGATAATGGATCACAGTTTGCTAGGAGGGTGAAGAAATCCACATGGAAGAAATGGGAAGTGTACCCACCACCAGTGACCCAAGGTCTCCTCTTTGCTAAGGAACAAGCCTTTCCGCCACCAGAAGCAAAATCAGAGGCATTGGCAGTGACTGGATGATTCACAGGCAGCCTGCATGATAGCACATGCAGGG
>NW_015302551.1:0-275 GCF_001447785.1 Gekko japonicus | reverse complement strand
GGGGGGGATTCTTCCTGTTTTTCTGGGGGTCTTCGCTTCTGGTTCCGACTTGGAGAGAGCAAGACGCTACCGCGCTCTGCTTTTATTTACTTCATTATCACTATTTCCCCCTCCTCTCTTTTCTGGCTCTCTTTGCTGGTAGCTTATCTTCCTGGTCTTTTATCTTAACTGGGTTTTTGTCTAGACATGGAAGGGAGGGGAGAGGGTTTCCTGGGTCTTGTCTGCGCTCTGCAGAGTGACGCTTGCTATTTCACCCTAACTATTTAGTATTTCTT
>NW_015302550.1:0-275 GCF_001447785.1 Gekko japonicus | reverse complement strand
TACCTTTTAAGATATACTAGAGTCTGTATGGCAAGTAAATCTATATATGAAGATACAAGTGCATATTAGTAGAAGTGTGTTTTGTTCTATCACGGTGTTTCTTTATGGTTGTCTCACCTGGAGACTGGCAACCCCCGTACCAAGGCTTCTTTTCCATCCCATTCCCATCCATACACTAGAACTCGAAAGATTCCCCCTGAACGAAGCTGCGCACCAAACACGTAGGGGCTGTATAAACAGTAAAGATCCATTTCCCTCCATACCAGCGTGATGCA
>NW_015302549.1:0-275 GCF_001447785.1 Gekko japonicus | reverse complement strand
TCTGAGAAGAACAGCATCAAAAAAGCATAAATGTGTTCACTATGGATACAAAAAATCATTTTAAAGATTAGGAATCTTTTTGATACGAGAATGTGCATGAAACAAGATAAGTAGTTTTGGCTTTCCTTGATCAATATTATTAGCCTCCTGTGCCAGACTGTGAGGAGTGAAGCTGAGACTGGGAAGCAGGACGTGAATCGTCATTAGTAGTGTTGCCATTGTAATGGCTCCCATCTTCTCTGTGAGGTCACAATTGCCACATGGCATTTTGATGG
>NW_015302548.1:0-275 GCF_001447785.1 Gekko japonicus | reverse complement strand
TTGTAAGGGAAGGGAAAGGTGGCACTCTTACTTCCACGTGAATGGAAAAGGTGATGAAGCTGCGGAGGCTACAGCTGTAGCACTGTGCAGGCACATGGCTCCTGAGTGACTAGTGGAACCTGGTACAAGCACAGGGCAATGATGTCACTTGCTAGGACTTGCTTCTGCTAGATGCTCTGAAGCTGTGTGTCTGAATGGTGCTGTAGCTATGGCCCTCACCTGTCATTAAGGGTGTCACCTTTAGACTTGCCAGGTCTTACCTCCTCACTGGCAGG
>NW_015302547.1:0-275 GCF_001447785.1 Gekko japonicus | reverse complement strand
GTCCATGCACTCAACCACTACACCAAACTTGGGCCCGTTCTTCTATCTCAAAATGGCCTATTTCACTGGGTGGTTGTGTGGATAAAATGGGGAAGTGAGAGCTGTGTATGCCTCCCTTCTAGGATGAAAGGCAGGACTGAAAGATGAGCATGCTCAGTAGCATAATTCCCTGCCTAGGGAGCATGGGATTTGCAGTTTCTTCTAACTCCTGATTGAATGAGGTGGCAGAAAAACTACAGTCCCATGTTGCCTGGCAGGAAAAGGCACTCATTCTA
>NW_015302546.1:0-275 GCF_001447785.1 Gekko japonicus | reverse complement strand
TTCAAAGGATATGTTCCCAACTGATCTGGATTAAACTACCCTAATAAATCCCTATAAATTTCACATCTCCTGTTGCTGGTGCTAATCAGATTTCTGGGCTCTCCTATGGAGATCCAAAATGACTATAAATCTGGTTTTAAGTGGGCATTTAATTTAAAGCGTGTTTAGACCTGTTTCACAGCCTTAGAGAGGTCCACAGCCGACCACACACGATGCTAACAGGCCCCTCTGGGATCTCCAGACCAAACCCAGACAATTTTTATTTCTGGATTATT
>NW_015302545.1:0-275 GCF_001447785.1 Gekko japonicus | reverse complement strand
TGTTTTCTAACTTATTTGACTCTATATCCTCTTCGATATACAACATAACACCTCCTTCAATACATCTCTCCCTGTCTGTACCCAGGGAAGAGTGTATCCCGTTGATATTTTTGGTATTAAGTGCCAGCAATGTAGTTCCCTTTTGATTCAAGTGAAACCCATCTCTTTTACACAGCTTGGGCTTGCCCCAGGGAAGTTCCCCGGTGCCTAGCAACTCCAACTCCTTATCCCCATCCTTTTCCATGGGAGGCCTTAGGTACCTTTAACCATTTCAG
>NW_015302544.1:0-275 GCF_001447785.1 Gekko japonicus | reverse complement strand
AGTGAGAGACCACCATTGTGCACTACCCTGAGCAGCTTAAGGGATGGGGATAATAAAATTCTGATATATAGGTTAGAACCAAAAAAATTTGGGGATGGGGTATTCTGACCAAAGACCTAGGCTTGAAAATCAGTCCTCTATGAGAGACAGCCTGGTATAGTGGTTAGGCGGTTGGACTAGGACCTGGGGCGGCCAGGCTGAAATCCCTCATTCCAGTCACTGTTAGTGAAAGAGGTAGCTCTAGGAGTTGCCAAAAACTCGATGGTGAAACCATC
>NW_015302543.1:0-275 GCF_001447785.1 Gekko japonicus | reverse complement strand
AGCTCTCTCGAGAACTGCCCTTAGGAGAACAGTTAGGGCCTGCAATTCAGTGCTGCAGCTAAAATAGCGAATGTGATTCTCAGACAATTGTCAGGTAGGGGTATAGCCAAGCAGAAAAAAGGCAGAGATAACTATCTGCAGTATCTTTCAAGTATATTGCTCTCCTGTCCCTCCTCCAAGGAGATCAGGATACCATGCTAGGTTATCCCTTCCTGTGAACTAAGTTAGGTTGAATGGGTGCCACTGCTCCAAGGTCCATCAGTGGCTATTAGCCA
>NW_015302542.1:0-275 GCF_001447785.1 Gekko japonicus | reverse complement strand
GGGGGGGGGCGCCCTCTCGTTTTCACACGTGCTGTTAGCGAGAACCCAGCGGGAGGGAAGCCGAAGTGCTCCGTTTACCGGAGAACAGCTTGTCGAAATCTGCGGAACCGTTATGGTCCCCGGTCTTCTTGACCCGGGGGTGAGATCCCGTCTGTGTCCAGACGTGCCCTCCCAGTTGCGTGTCAGGCTTTAGAGAGCAGCAAGGGTCGTTCCCGGGACGGAGTTCCTGGTTTGGATCTCAGAAGCGTGACAAAACAGAGGGTTAAGTCTCGCTA
>NW_015302541.1:0-275 GCF_001447785.1 Gekko japonicus | reverse complement strand
TGTTTTCCCTAAAGCACTCAAAGACTGTGACTACATCACTCTTTCTAAAGAAACACCGTGGCATGGATCCAACAATACGCCCATGGACTGCTGAAAAAAAATCTTGTGGTCGGGTGTCAATGCAATCCGGTTCCATTAACGCCAGAGTCATTGTGCGAGCATGAGAGCCACAAACAGTACAAAGTTTGTGCAACGGCTATCATCTTCAATATAATGCCTTTTAAATAACTAAAATTATTGAAAAACCATAAATGGGATAAGAAGACATATACAAC
>NW_015302540.1:0-275 GCF_001447785.1 Gekko japonicus | reverse complement strand
GGGGTATAAATGAGCTCCTCTTTTGTTTTGTTTTTAACATCCAGACCTATCGGCAAGTCCCTGAAAAAATCGAATGTTTGCACATATTGACCCAGGCTGCCTCCATCCACATTAGTTCATCTCCATAAACGTCAGCCTTTCCTAAAATGAAACGGTTTCCACCTGCTCTCATCCACAACAGACCTACTGCTAAGGCACTTTTTACCAATGAATAAGTATTTTGAGAGGAAGTGCTACGTGGATAGCCAGCCTGTGGCACAGATGCCACACATATC
>NW_015302539.1:0-275 GCF_001447785.1 Gekko japonicus | reverse complement strand
ATGCAATCCGGCACCCCCTCCCCCAATCTGGGACTGGTGAGCCAGGCCAGAAGAAGCCCCTGCCCAGTCACAGGAAAGCCGAGCTGGCATCCCTTCCTTTAGGACCGAGACGGGAGGGGGTTTCTTTTGGCCAAGCTGGGAGTCTGCAAGGTGCTTAGCCGGCCCAGGAGGGAGAGAGCCCTCAGCAGGAGCCCTTTGGAGGGGTAGGATGATCTGGGAGCGCTTCCGCTGAGTTTCCCCCATGGAAGACGGACAGGATTTAAACCTGGAGAAGA
>NW_015302538.1:0-275 GCF_001447785.1 Gekko japonicus | reverse complement strand
CATTTCATTGGGTTCGTCAAGAAATCTTAACTGATTGGTGTTTAGAAGAAGGGAGGGAAATGTACAAACACGTCTGATTTAACGGGTTCTATAGAAAGGGGTTGCTAATGAAGAGATGTCTCTAAGTGGGGATATAAAACTGAGAAGTTCTAATTAATTCAAGAGAGAATCGAATGAAACTCAGAATGGCAGAGCCTCTTCCCCTGCCCCCGCGAAGTTTCAGCGCTCCTTGCTGTACGCTTGAGGTACCAACCTCCAGGGGGCACCTGGAGATC
>NW_015302537.1:0-275 GCF_001447785.1 Gekko japonicus | reverse complement strand
TGGGGAGGGCAGAGTTTGGGGTCCCTTTTGTCTCCCCCTGTTCCTACAAGAGGGTTATCATTGATCAGGTAGATGGAGAAATTAATAAGCTTAATATGGACATTCAATATCTGTAATTAAAATTTAAAGGAACAGAGACACCATTGCATTTGGAGACCAAGATCAAACAAATGAAAGAGGAATTAAAGAATTAAAGAAAAACATGCTAAAGAAACTAAAATTTAAAAAACTGAGAGGGATAGAAAGGATTATGCTAACAACAGAGTGTACAAATG
>NW_015302536.1:0-275 GCF_001447785.1 Gekko japonicus | reverse complement strand
CTTTTGAAGCTGGAATGTTTACACGTTGCCCCTTTTGGACAAAACGGCAATCACACTGTATCTAGACTGGACTGCTGCAAAACGCTCTGCTCGGGGCTACCCTTGAAGACTGCTTGGAACCTGCAGCAAGTGCAGAATGGTGCAGCTAGACTGGCACTCCTTGGCATTGGCTAAGCAGTACCAAGAGCAACAGCGGGAATCTGAAGGAGCCAACATGGTGTAGTACTTCGAGCGTGAGGCTAGAATCCGAGGCCTTCCCCTGATAAGAGCCTCAG
>NW_015302535.1:0-275 GCF_001447785.1 Gekko japonicus | reverse complement strand
ACACACACACACACACATTTGAACTGGTCTCTTAGCAGACAAAACAACCAGCCCTTCTCTAATTTTCTGAAGATTAAAATGTGAACCAAACTAATTACTTTTCTTTTGAAAAGCTGCCCTCACGCAACACGTCTGTTTTTCCAGCAAGAAAATTGATTCATAATTGTCCGTTAATTCTTTATAGCCTGTAATTTGCAGAACGACAACAACAATAACAAACCACTCCAGCGTATTGGAAAAATGTGACGGGGGGGGGGGGGGGGGAAGAGGGAGAA
>NW_015302534.1:0-275 GCF_001447785.1 Gekko japonicus | reverse complement strand
GGGGGTTCAGTAGAGAAACTTGGCTTCCTGGACACAGCTGTTTTCCAGCAGTCGTTCTGATCCTGGGTTCGCCCCTGCCAGAGAAATGCTTGCAGGACAAAAGGATGCCCAGTACCATCATCATTTGTAAGAGAGCGCCGTCGCCGTAAGCGGGAAGGGGGCAGATGCCATCTGTGAAACCTGGTATTGGTTAATTAGCACACGGCATCATAAGTTCCAGCTCGAGCGTTGTTGGTGCTAATGAATGGCCGTGCAGCCGGTGCTTTGGCAGCCAG
>NW_015302533.1:0-275 GCF_001447785.1 Gekko japonicus | reverse complement strand
AGACAGATTGTGACAGGCCGAGACAGATCGAAGGATTCCCAGTGTGGTGTGGGCCTGCATGCCTGTATTAAAAGCAAAATAAATAAATTAGGGGGGTTAGGCTTGGGACTTGTGGGGAAGGGCCTGTAGGCTAGGAGGCAGGCCCCCCAAATGCCCCACCATAGCTACGAGTCAGGTTGCAAAAGAAGGGTTGTTTCACATGTGCAGCTACATCCTACCCTGCTGTAGCTGCCTCCACCAGGACCACCACCACTGCTCCCTCCAGCTTTTAAAGG
>NW_015302532.1:0-275 GCF_001447785.1 Gekko japonicus | reverse complement strand
AGAGAGAGAGCAAAGATTAACACCTGTAGGAAACTGCTGGCCAAAGAGCCCACTGGAGACCCAAAACATTTGATTACTCAGCACTTGAGATATACTTCCAAGTCATTTGGCTGAACAAGTTGTCAAGAAAATAACTGCCTTGCTGGATTAGGCCATCTGGTGTGGCATTCCACTCCCAACAGCAGTTAGCTATACACCTCCAGAGGCTCGTACAAAGAGCAAAATGGTCAGTATCTATCTCGCTTTCCCCCAGCAAATGATATTTCAGCAGTAGA
>NW_015302531.1:0-275 GCF_001447785.1 Gekko japonicus | reverse complement strand
TCTTTAAGGTGCTACTGGACTCTTTTCTCGATCTGCAGCCTACGCAGAAAAAGAACTTGTGGAACCCCATGTGCAATGTTCTTTGTAGACATGCAGGTTAGAACAGAAAGCCAACGCTCCCATTAGGCATAATCCACAGGGATATCTAGCGCTGCCCTAAGCAACAGGAAACAATGGAGTTGCCTACTCTCTGTTGCTTTACAGGTCTAACAGATTCTGAGAAAACTACAACTAGGGAGCAAACATATGCCTTAAATGGAGGCAAACCTGTGGTC
>NW_015302530.1:0-275 GCF_001447785.1 Gekko japonicus | reverse complement strand
ATCAGATTGCATGACCATTCATAAATTGGAATTTCTTGAATTGTTTCTCAGTATTCAAGATGAAGTTGTGGTCACCTTTATCCTGACCAAAGTGATGGAATTTGATAGTAAAGCTGATGTTAAAATTGATCAGCTTGTATACAAATGCCATTAAAATGTTATAAAAGAAGTGAAATGGCAAACAGCATAACTGGAATAAAAATGCTCACACCAAATATTTAAGAAAAGCAAATGATGGAAAATGGCAGATTCATACAACCCTATGCAACCCCCCC
>NW_015302529.1:0-275 GCF_001447785.1 Gekko japonicus | reverse complement strand
ATACTGCCTGAGCAAGGCAAAAGATGCTGAGAACAGACTTGAATCTGTTGGCTGCTTGCCCTGTTTGCTGAGTGGGACATGTGCCAGTCTTGTATATGCGTGCAGGGGGATAAGTTCAAGCACTGGAACTAAAGGGCAGAGAGTGTACCGGTCTAGCTGCAAGGCATCCTACCTGTCTGAGGTCAGAGGTGACTTCTATAGCAGTCACTGCCTGATATGAACTTGTGGAGTTTATGGGAAAGCATTGAATAGGAAGAAGTAAAATTTTTCTGCAA
>NW_015302528.1:0-275 GCF_001447785.1 Gekko japonicus | reverse complement strand
GTTTAAAAGCTGCTCTATTAAGTTAATTGTGGTCACTGTCCCCAAGCAGTGCAATGTGTACATCTTGCACCAGGTTTCCAGCCCCACTGAGAACCAAGTCCAGAGTTGCTGCATCTCTAGTCAACTCTGTGACCAGTTGCCCCAATGCACATCTGTGATGCCTGAAATCCTCTTCTACTGCATGATTCAAGCACATACTTTTCCGGTAAGTGTGAGGGCAGTTGAAGTCACCCAGTATTATAGGTTTAGTCACACGCACCCTTATTTCACTCTTC
>NW_015302527.1:0-275 GCF_001447785.1 Gekko japonicus | reverse complement strand
GGGGTGGGGGGGGGGGGGGGATTATCCCAATAAGGAACAATCTGTAAAGACTGTAAAGGAACAATCTGTAAAGATATGCATCCCCACTCATCCCTGGAAATATTCACCTAAAGCCAACCCTGGTTCCACAGAGTGCAAAACAGCGAGATTAAAAAAAAAAAAGCACAATACTGACACCAAGTGGAAGGAAATGGTCAGCAACTTTTGGGCTGCTGCTTAGTTTACAGGAGGTCCGTTTTCTCTTGGCACAGTTGGGTGAGGCAGAGATGCTGCGG
>NW_015302526.1:0-275 GCF_001447785.1 Gekko japonicus | reverse complement strand
GGGCGCTCCACCCCATCCCGTTCCTGCGTCAGCGCCGCCCCTAGACCTGACCCCGAGGCGTCCGTATGCACCGAAAACGGCTGTGAGAAATCTGGGTTCTGAAGGACCGGCGTCCCTGCGAGACTTTGACGCAGGGAGGTGAAAGCGTGTGCCTTATCGGGCGTCCATACGATTTGGTTGGGTTGGTCCTTGCGGAGACAGTCGGTCAATGGGCCGGCCTTGGTGGCGAAATGGGGTATGAACTTCCCATAATACCCCACCATGCCTAAGAACCG
>NW_015302525.1:0-275 GCF_001447785.1 Gekko japonicus | reverse complement strand
ATTTGTTCCATGTATAAGGAAGACCCTGCATTATAGCACCCCAAGTTTTATGCTCATGGATGTGACTTTTTCAGTTTGTTTCCCATCAAGTGTATCACTAAACTCAACCTAATCCCTAGGAGATTATCAGATGGTTTAATATCTTTGTTGGCATGGGAAGCCTTAGCCATTAATTATAAATCTACATTAGCAGTGTTGCTCACGAAACAAGAGAGCTTCCAGGCATTCATTTACATCTCTGCCACATTGTTTATGTGCAAGTTTTGAGAAAGACA
>NW_015302524.1:0-275 GCF_001447785.1 Gekko japonicus | reverse complement strand
ACCCATAGGATTTGGCGTATGCGTTGAGTTCTGTGATTCTGTGTTGACTTCTGTTTACCCTTCTGGTAAAATTTTAAGAATTCACTACTGAGGTGTATCTGGATATAAGCAGAACAGCTACTTCCAGGGGTGCTAGTGCAGGAGGGACACTGGTGTTTAGACATAGCTTCCATTCACTCCTGCTCCACTGGCAACCACTACTTCGAGAGGGAAGCATTTTGCCCCCCTGCGTAGGTCTAGTCTTACAAGAGTTAAAGGTAAAGGTTTCCCTTGCT
>NW_015302523.1:0-275 GCF_001447785.1 Gekko japonicus | reverse complement strand
TTTTTTTTAATAAAAATTGTTTTACTTTGTGCTCATTCACAGAAGCATCCGTTACTGCAAACCCCACAGTAATACATTCATTAAAAAAAATAGCATCATGATAGTTATGTGTATTAATCTGATTTTCTTCCAGGAGACAGAAGAAAGGCAGAGTAGACAATTTTACCAAGGTGTTTTTCTGAAGGAAAGGGTAAGAGGTTGCCATAGGCTGGCTATCATTTTAGCCTGCTGAATGTCGTTTTATCTGGTTTCTATGCCCCTGGCTTGTTTTTATG
>NW_015302522.1:0-275 GCF_001447785.1 Gekko japonicus | reverse complement strand
AGGCAAACCGATGGTCAACAAAAACGCACCGTCGGTGCTCTGACTACAGATAAAACAATCGTATCGCAACATCTGAGAGATAAATGCCCACTTTCAGCAAATCAATGGATTGAGGACCAAACGACTTTAAAGTTTTGTTTCTACTTTGTATCCCCCCTCCCATTTTACTAGTTGTTGGGTTTTGAGGGTTTTTTCCTAGTGGTTGTTTTTTTAACAAAAGAAATTTAAAAAATAATAATAAAAATATATCTATAAAGGTAAAGGTTTCCCTTGCT
>NW_015302521.1:0-275 GCF_001447785.1 Gekko japonicus | reverse complement strand
CTCCTTAAAAAGTTATGGCCGCCGCAGCTTTTCTCGGCCCAAGGTAACCAGCAAGATAGCTGATTATTACAACTTCTTTGACTTGAAGACCAAAAATCCCCACACTCCAGCAGAAACCACATGGTCCAGATTCTTCCTACAATCCCCTTCATGGAAAGGGACCTTGAAGGACAGGCAGACAGAGGCATATGGACATGTTGCCCAGCAGATCTTCCCTCTCAAGTAATTTCCCCTGTTATGCATGCCCAACCCCTTCTCATTGGATTGGCTCCTGG
>NW_015302520.1:0-275 GCF_001447785.1 Gekko japonicus | reverse complement strand
ACGTGGTAATGGCGGATACATTACAGCCTCCCTAGCCAAAATGATCCATCCCAATGCCCAAACTGCCACAAAAGCTCCCACCACCACTCCTATGCTTGTAACCAACAAAGCAATCCGTCCTGAATACTATGCATCCCAAGCAACCCGTCCTGAATATGCAGCCAAATATCCATACCCCATTCAGATAAATGCACCTCATCTACCCTGTAGAGGGCCAGTTGCCTAAAACGGATGTCCAGGTGGCCAATAAGCTTTCCGCCGAAAGATTCCATCGC
>NW_015302519.1:0-275 GCF_001447785.1 Gekko japonicus | reverse complement strand
AGAGACACATGGCACCCCTTCTCCCCCTCTGCCGCCCCCCCCCCAATGCATTGTCTGTTGCAACGAAAGGCATTTTGCTAGCTGATCAGCATCATCCTGACAGGCATCTCCTTGCTTCTCTTCTGCTCACTCCCTTCACTGCCACAAGACCAGTGCCTCCTGAATGGATGGAGTCAACAACTGAACATGAACACAAGCAGAGACGCAACAGTCTCATCTGTGGATGGTCTAGTTCTGCTGTGCCTCTATGTTAAAAATCATGTCCCCTGCCCCCC
>NW_015302518.1:0-275 GCF_001447785.1 Gekko japonicus | reverse complement strand
GTGGCATGGAGCATCCCCTGACAAATAAATAAACCAACCTCATCAAACCTCCTTTGAAGGAGAAGGCATTTTTCTCCACCCCGGTTTGCTTTTTCTAATGGGCAGCAGAACCACGAGGGCTGCCCCCTCCAACGCCCAAAGGGACTCGCCGCATGCTTCCGTTTCACCCTGTTCCGAATGCCTCCTGCCAAACTGCAAAACATTGGCCCTCATAAAAGAAACATAACAGACTGTCGCTTCCAAGGGAGCTGGAAGCAGGAGGGATTGCTTCTCCC
>NW_015302517.1:0-275 GCF_001447785.1 Gekko japonicus | reverse complement strand
ATGGCTAGCTGGCATAGGTCAGCCATGTATACTGTGGCCCCTTCTCCTGACTTTTGCATGAGTGCCCATAGGTCCATGCATTTCGCCATTTTTTGGGGCTTTGGCATGAAGTAACGATTAAGGATTTTCAGGAGTTCGTCATCGGTTTTGTCTGCTAATTTTGCCAGAGCTATGAGGCCCTTAACCAGGTGGATAGTGGCCACCCCACAGGAGCTTATCAGGAGGGACCGCTTCTTGCTTGCACCAGTGATGTCGTGGAATTCGAGGTGGTTGGT
>NW_015302516.1:0-275 GCF_001447785.1 Gekko japonicus | reverse complement strand
CCAACATGGCCTCCCCCATCAGATCTTATTGCAAATGCAATAAATAAATTTGCATAAAAATGCAAATAAATAAATTATTGGCCTGAAACTGGGTCCACTAAACATCTGAAGGCAGGTGCAGTAAAGGTTCTCAGTCCTAATCCTAATGAATACTACAGGACAGTTCCACAAAACAATGCTGTCCTTGAGAGTATTCTCCCAACTACCCTCCACACTATCAGCAATTCCTACCAAATTAAGAACCCTAACCATTAATTGTAAAATAAATTCAATCT
>NW_015302515.1:0-275 GCF_001447785.1 Gekko japonicus | reverse complement strand
GAATTTCCCAAACTGGAGTTGGCACCCCAGCCTGTGTAAGCACGTGAGGGCTGTGTTTGTAGCGGTGTGTATGCCCATAGATCGGTATGCTTTCCGCTCATTCGATGGGCGCTTTTGCAAATTTGAGTCCTCAGAATTTCACTTCCAAAATGTATTTGGATACTGTGAATATTCAAATACGTAGCCTCCCCGACCTAAAGCACTGACAGATCTCACTTGCGTATCAGAAAGGAGTAAAAAAAATATATTGCCTGGGAATAGTCAGTGTTCAAATG
>NW_015302514.1:0-275 GCF_001447785.1 Gekko japonicus | reverse complement strand
GGAAGTGGCAAGAGGGTGTGCGGTCTCGTCCCACACCCCGCCAAGAATCCCACGCCAGCCACCCTGGAGAATTCTCTGGTGGCCTGATCACAGCTGCATGCAGAAGGGGAAGCTGTGGAGGACCGGTTGAATGGGAGCCAGCGGTCTCTGTGGGGTGACTGGAGCCCTTTCTCTTTACCAAAGGCCCGGGAGGATTGCGCCACCTTCCTTCCTCACAGGGAGATGTCTGTTTCCATGAATTTTGGGAAGAGGAGGCGGCCGGGGGGGGGGGGGGG
>NW_015302513.1:0-275 GCF_001447785.1 Gekko japonicus | reverse complement strand
TGCAATGCTGAGATTCTCTCTACAGTGGCACAGACCTATAAATGCAGACAAGGATTTCAAGAAAATGCAGTATGTCTACCCTTGCGTGTCTGGTATTTTATTCCAATAAGAATCAAAGAACAAAATGTTCCATTAGAAGCTACACATCCTGAGAAAGAAAACCATGCATATATAGCTGTCATAATCGAGGTCACAATGCTATGTGGGTATAAAAGGGAGCTCCAGTTAAAAGTAAACTAAACACTCTATTATTCTTGGCTGACCATCTTGTGCTC
>NW_015302512.1:0-275 GCF_001447785.1 Gekko japonicus | reverse complement strand
GCAGCAGTTGTGGGCAGGAGATTCAGAGATGCACACCTTCCTGTCCACACTGTTGGGTGAACCTGCCTTGACTTCCAGCTTCCATGAAAGATTAGAGCAAATCAGGTTCGGGAGAGACCAGGGTGTACTAGAGAAAGCTGCAGAAGGAACCAGACGATGTGGACGCTCTGAAAAACCCAGCTTCTAATCTGACAGGCAAAGTGGACCAAATTCTCTGTGCGGAAGCAGTGATGAAGGCAGCTCTGCTGGCTGCGCTTCCTTGCCCGGCATCCCCA
>NW_015302511.1:0-275 GCF_001447785.1 Gekko japonicus | reverse complement strand
AAAGGCAGCAGAGAAGCGTCATACGAAAATAAGGCTTTTGTCGGTGCTGGAGGAAACTCGGTAGACAGTCACGCCGTGGGATGAAAGACAAAACAGCGCAGCAAAGTGTCTTGCATCCTGTCCTTAGACAAGCACCTACCAGTGCACCTCTCCAGGAAGCCAGGAGAGCAGCAGAACTCTGCACATGTTCAGAGACACTAAGATAAGGGCGGCTACAACAGCGAAGCCCTGTGCTGTCCAGCCACCCACCAGACAGTGTCAACACCATCTCCCCC
>NW_015302510.1:0-275 GCF_001447785.1 Gekko japonicus | reverse complement strand
CACTACACCAAACTGGCTCTACACCATACCAGTTTACAGCATGGAAGGATATTTCCCCCCCGCATGGAGCCATACAACTTTCAGCAGCCCACAGCGATCTTGACACACTCACTGAAAACTGGGCCGTGGCACATGAGCTGTCGCTTCCACTCCGTCAGAGGGAGGGCCTCTGCCTTTGGGGTCAATTGTCAGGGGCCCTGGACATCCCACCTTGAGCTGTGGGGGGCAACCAGAAGGTGAGGTTGAGGGTGATATGATCACCATCTTCAAGTAC
The DNA here is from genome assembly GCF_001447785.1 of Gekko japonicus. Taxonomy (NCBI): domain Eukaryota; kingdom Metazoa; phylum Chordata; class Lepidosauria; order Squamata; family Gekkonidae; genus Gekko; species Gekko japonicus. Next base: position 1 of record NW_015302510.1, on the reverse strand, counting down.
T
>NW_015302509.1:0-275 GCF_001447785.1 Gekko japonicus | reverse complement strand
GAGTAGGCTGGGAGAGAGTGACTGGCCCATAAGGTCATCCAGTGAGTTTATGGTACAGTGGATACTTGAATATCATTCTCCCAGGTCCTAGTCTGACACTTCAACCACTAGACCAAGCTGGCTGTATGAGGTAGGACCTGGTGATGTTACACTGAATACTTGATTTAATATTCTTGATTTAATAAGTGTACCTGCATTCTTCTCTGAAGAGATGTTGCAGAGCAGAAGGCTGCAGGGTAGGATTCAAAAGTGTGTTGGAAAAGGTGGGAGAGAGT
>NW_015302508.1:0-275 GCF_001447785.1 Gekko japonicus | reverse complement strand
GAACAGGAAAATGAATCAACTTCATCAGTGGTGAAGACAGAACAGAGGGGATGGGGATGCCGCTCCCTCAAAGCACAGGACCATTTGAGCAGGAAAATGTACTGCAGCAGCTATAAGGTGGAGGGGTGCCTCCTTGGTGAGTTTTTAAGCTAGAAAGAAACCTTTCCATGGCTTGCACAGAAGACCGAAGATGAACAACCATTTTTTTTCTACAGAAGACCTCTATTCTTTCCCTGTTTGGTAAAAATATATCTATATACTAATAGCCAAGGCAC
>NW_015302507.1:0-275 GCF_001447785.1 Gekko japonicus | reverse complement strand
CAGGTCCCACCTGGAGGTTGGCAAGCCTTGTTTGCCAGAACGTACGAGCAGGGCTCCCGGTCTAAGCCCAGCTATTTCAGGTGGTTTTTAGACTGGAGTAGTTCTGCATGGGATTATGTGTTGCTAGGGAGGCCTGAGCCAATAGCCATTTAAAAGTGGTAGCAGGTAGAAAAGGCCGGTCCCTTGGAGCACCTCCGTAAGGAGTGGGATGCATTCTTGCCCCAGTGCTGCATTTTGGGGGCTGGGGTCATCGTGAGGGTTGGTGATGATTGCTG
>NW_015302506.1:0-275 GCF_001447785.1 Gekko japonicus | reverse complement strand
GATGAGGCAACTTTCTAGAGGGTTCCGCCAGGCATGTGTCCTGATTGGCAGTCATCCACACCTGACGCTGCTTGGCCAAAAGATCATCATTGAGCTAAGGCCCCCAAAGAAGTGAAACTAGCTTGGATACTGATGGACTAGAAAGGCCCGGACTATGATAACACTTGAATTGGAATTGCTAGCAACATAGAGAACGCCTGAGCTGTGGCCTTTGGCTCTAGGATTTAAGCTCTGTGCCATTTGGAAAGAAGTGTTAGATAGCTTAAGCTTTGTTG
>NW_015302505.1:0-275 GCF_001447785.1 Gekko japonicus | reverse complement strand
CCCATCCCTGACAAAAGACCAGCAATGGCGGGTAAAAGCAGTCTTATCAAGGTCCCAATCCATCGTTTCAAACGTCCCAGGGAAGAACCAGCCTTGCCCAACATAGGATTGACATCGGTGATGCAAGACCTGGTGCTCTCCCACCCTACAAAGTAACGGGTCCTAATTCCAACAGCATGGACAGGGAGGTTAAAGATATGCTATTTAAATTTCTAATTATACTTATTGTATTTGTAATGTATTGAACATAGACCATACTCGGCTGATGCTTAATT
>NW_015302504.1:0-275 GCF_001447785.1 Gekko japonicus | reverse complement strand
TTTTAATCTATTACTTTACAACTCAGTCTTGGTTCCTTCACTCTTTCTTTCACTCTTCCTTTCTATCAGGGCTTCTCCGGCTCTCCTTCGCTCATATTCGTCTGCTTCTGATCCCTCTGCTCTGCTTCGTTCAATCTCTCCCATCTCCACTCATCTCCGTTTGGCTCCTCGGTCGTCCGCTCGGTCACACTCGAATTCTCCTGACTCCAAGTACTCCTCTCGGCCCCGCTCGGTCCTTCTCGGCTCCGTCCGGCTCCCTCGATTGTCTGACACTC
>NW_015302503.1:0-275 GCF_001447785.1 Gekko japonicus | reverse complement strand
AAAACCATAGTGTTTTTTATATCATAATTTTGGTTTAATGGTCCTGATTTGTGTATGTTTCATGGTCTCTGAGGATCCTTGAAAACTGTTTCTAAAAAGAAGTTGAAGGTAAACGTTCTGAGATATTCATACACAGAAAGAGATATTGACACGGAAATACTCACCCCTGGTTCAGCGTGAACTTGCTGATCCTAAGCCTAAAATAAAGACATGAGAAGCTTTCAATGATCACTGCAAAATCATAATGGAAATATGAGGGATGACGTAGTCAAAAG
>NW_015302502.1:0-275 GCF_001447785.1 Gekko japonicus | reverse complement strand
AAAGCAGCCATTTTCTCCAAGGGATCTGACCACTGTCAGCAGGAGAGTGGTTGTAAAAGTGGAAGGTCTCCAGGCCCCACCTGGAAAATGGCAGCCCTAGGTGACAGAGGTCAGTTCACGTGAAGAAAATGGTCACTTTGGAAGTTGGACTGTATGGCATCGTAAACCTCCTCAGACTCTACCCTCCTCAAGCTCCACCCCCCAAAAAACTCCGGGTATTTCCAACCCGGAACTGGCAACCCAAGATTCAAATATTTGTTTGCTATAAAATTTAT
>NW_015302501.1:0-275 GCF_001447785.1 Gekko japonicus | reverse complement strand
CCTCCACAGCTGCCTCCCGCCCACTTCTAACTGGCCAGGCTATGGGGATCAGACTGGCAGGTGGGGGGGGAGGAGGAAACTGAACTGAAAATAAACTGCAATACACAGTATATGACATTTTATTATGGATCCCGACTAGTTATATTTAATTCTGAACATGGCCAAGAAATGTGGATCAAAAAATCCCCCAAACAAGGCTATGTATAGCTAGGGGGGCTTTTTCTAGACCTGGAGGAATCCCCATGTTTGCAGAAGGAATATATAAGTTAAAATTC
>NW_015302500.1:0-275 GCF_001447785.1 Gekko japonicus | reverse complement strand
GAATGACTCATTAGACTATGTATGGGATAGGATCATATGTATACAAGGATTTCTGTTACAAGCTTGTAGTGGGCGCAGGAAAAAAAATGCTTTGGCCCTGGCTGCTGCCTCTTACATTAACAGAGTTCATGGTTCAGTGGTAGAACATCTGCTCTGCACCTAGAATGCCTCATGTTCAAGCCCCAGCATCTATAGATATAAGGATCAGATAGTAAGTGATATGAAAAACATCTACTCAAGTTCCTAGCTACTGAAAGTTAGACAAGAGTGGTCAT
>NW_015302499.1:0-276 GCF_001447785.1 Gekko japonicus | reverse complement strand
TGTGACCGGGGCCTAAGTATACTCAGAGAGAGTTACTTGAAACCTGGTGTGCCTTCAGAAATTCTAGTTTCATTGTGTTTTCATCATCAGGGAACAGGCCAGGACTAAACCAGGATTAAGCAAGGATGTCTGCATTCATACATCATATGGAACCATAGTTAAGAGTAACAGTGGTTAATAAGCCAACATCAGATCTTAGTTTCAGATCCTGGTCTGATGGATCCTAATGAATCATAGTGAAGTGGCTCAAATTCAGAGCCAGTTTGGTGTAGTGGT
>NW_015302498.1:0-276 GCF_001447785.1 Gekko japonicus | reverse complement strand
ACACTTAACCACTACACCAAACTGGACATTCTTCAGGCTGTAAGTGGTGATTGCAGTGAAATTGTGCAACTAACAATGAAGTCCTAAAAAGTTTCCTGGGAGTAAAACTCATTGAATAAACATGAATAGGATTCTGAGTTGGTCTGCTTAGAACTGCTTTCTAATGCTTTAATTGCAGATTATTGTTTGTCCCCTGGTTAATTTTCTGGGACTACGAACAAGAAAAGAATCAAGGCTCATTACAAGGCAGGTACCATAAATGAGAAGGGGAAAAAA
>NW_015302497.1:0-275 GCF_001447785.1 Gekko japonicus | reverse complement strand
ATACATTTTGGAAGCCAAAATATACCCCAGGTAGATTGGAATGCACACCCCTAGTCTATATACTGGGCAGGCTTTAAATGCCTTGAAAAACAACTTATTCTCTGACAAACATACAAGAAAATTTGTATTCCCAACTTGCAATCTGTCTCACGACACTTTAAAAAAAATCTACTTGATTCTAATGGCTTTAACAGGTAGAAACATTTGAACTGCAGTTTACATTATCATTGTCTCTAGAACAAAAAAGGATAATTCTACAAAGAAGGTTAAGCAAT
>NW_015302496.1:0-275 GCF_001447785.1 Gekko japonicus | reverse complement strand
TGTCTGTTTCTCTGGAATGACTTTCCAGAGTGAATGTGTGGAACATTTTCACTTGTTGCATTCAGGAAGACATGCAAGACTTCTGTTCCAGAGGGAATTTGATGGACGACAAGCTGTTTTAGCTGTGTGAACTCTGTGTCTTTATTCTGTATTGGTATTTAACGTCTATTGTCCTGCAGTTTCTGCTGTTTTGTTAGCCACCTTGCATATGTGGAGATAAGGTGGGAGTATGCACATTTTAAATAAATAAAATCCTGATCTTGTGCTCTTATTTC
>NW_015302495.1:0-275 GCF_001447785.1 Gekko japonicus | reverse complement strand
CAGGCTGCCGTGAAACCCTACCCTGCCACTTGGAGACAAGATTCATTTCTGTGGATGATTCCAGATTGCTGGCTTGGCCTCTGAAGGTCTGTGTAGTGCTTCAAGGGGTGGAACAAAACACTGCCAAGGTGATAAGCGCTGGTATTTTCCCTGTGAAGCAGAGGCAGAAATTTCCTACAACTCTCTGCAGCTCATTTACCTCAAACTGTCCTCAAATTTCTCATTCCCCAAAAGGAGCTTTCGCGGTGGCATAAACTGAGGACACTAAGAGAAAA
>NW_015302494.1:0-276 GCF_001447785.1 Gekko japonicus | reverse complement strand
CCCCACCGCTTAGAGGGAGCGTTGGGCGTGACTGCCACAAGCCGCGTCAGAGACGAAGGAGCACTGAGGTTGTGTTGAAAGAGCCTGACGCTAAAGCTCTGCCTGCCCCCTCAAACTTGTGAAAGTTGGTTCTGAAGGGCTTTGCGTCAGCTCGCTCTCCCGATCGGTCCTCAGCTCTCTCTTTCGCAAAGTGGAACAGGTGGATCAAGGCGAACTGAAGTGTATTGGTCATAGGCTTTTCTTTCTTTCTGGAGGTGGAATTTCGACAGTGGCTTC
>NW_015302493.1:0-275 GCF_001447785.1 Gekko japonicus | reverse complement strand
GTCTGCAGCCTGAGGGATGAGCGGATTCATAGAAAGCTCCTCGCCAAGGGTGACGCCTTCAAGGAGGCCATGGAAGTGGCCCTCGCCACAGAGGCCACTGAGCAGTTCATCGCTGAATGACTGGGGTGCACCATGTGGCCATTAAATACTTTCAGCGGGCGTGCAACGAGTTCCCAGCGGTCTTTGATGGGATGCTCGGTCAGTACACTGGACTTCCCGTCTCGCTACAACTCAACCTAGAGGTGCGGCCCATATGGCCACTTGGAACCACTCCA
>NW_015302492.1:0-275 GCF_001447785.1 Gekko japonicus | reverse complement strand
CTAGTAAAATGAAATGTTAACTAATATGCTCCCATGTTTCCTATACTGTATTTTCTTCATCCACTTTCTTTCCCTCATAGTCATTCTTTCTTCAGCCTCTTTCACTCACCGCAAATAGCTGCTTTTTAGTCTCTTGTTTTTATTCCTCCTTGTATCAGTCTTCACATGCTAACTGTGATCATAATCTTTCACTCAGTACCCGCAACTAAAAAGATAGTTTCAGGTAGGGATGGGTACGAAATAGCTCATTAACTAAATGGTTAAATGGCTTGATT
>NW_015302491.1:0-276 GCF_001447785.1 Gekko japonicus | reverse complement strand
ACCCCCAAAGTCTCCAGGGATTTTCCTACTCAGACCTGGCAACCAGCGACAAAGCAGCTGTCTGTGGTGGTAGAGTTCAACACCGAGGAGCTGATACTAGGCCAGGCACCAGAGGTCTCACGCAGGCCTAGTGAAGCAAGGAGTTTACTGAGCACACGATGGGAGCTGATGTAGTTCAAAATCTGGCTCAAGCATGAGTAAATAAAGCTGAATTGGGCTTCGCCTAAGTGTGAGAGATCAGAAGGGCTATCATGCAACTGCGTTTTAATGAAGGTT
>NW_015302490.1:0-276 GCF_001447785.1 Gekko japonicus | reverse complement strand
TGTCTTCAAAGGCAGCTGCACAAAGAGAATGCTACAGCACCCCACTCTCATGCTAACAAGTCATGTGTGGCAGTGGACAGATCCCTGTCCTGCTCCTGCTAACACTGAGCCTCTGTCAGAGCAGTGTAACAGACAAAAGGTGCAGGGGGACCACTGAAGGAACAGGGAGCTGTCCAGCTTGATTCAGACAAGGGAGCTGTCCAGCTAGGCAGCTAATACTACAAGGAGACAACAAAGAGCTACTTTAGGGAAATTTTGCAGCAGCAGCAGCAGCAG
>NW_015302489.1:0-276 GCF_001447785.1 Gekko japonicus | reverse complement strand
AGGAAATAAAGATGTATCTAAAAGCTCTGAAGCAAACAGGAAAAGCCGGAGGCTACGCTTTGAAGAATTATTATGAAAAAGGAACTCGGTAATTTTTGCAATTGCATTTATTATGAGAGTAAATGTGAGAAACAATTACTTCAAAAAAGCTTCCCCTTCAAAGTATTGGAGCTTTTCTTTTCTTTCTTTTAACACTCTAATATAATTTCCCCAAAAAACCCACCAAAACACAACTGTAAATTCTAGAAGGAGAACATAAGAACATAAGAGAAGCTA
>NW_015302488.1:0-276 GCF_001447785.1 Gekko japonicus | reverse complement strand
TGTGGGCATTACTTGCAATTCCGGGATAAGCTGTGCTGATTAAGCCCGTTTGGCTGTATCTTATTTTTGCATCTGCAATTTTTGACATTCTCTACCTTTTATTATTCTGCTGCGTGGAGCAGTCCTGGGACAGGGGAGGCAGAAGCCCCTGCCTGTCCCCCCGCCCCCCTTCTGGCCTCCAGCAATCTCCTTCAGCCACCCCTCTGGGCCAAGCAGCAGGTTCCAGGGCCGGTCGGGTTTCTTCTTAGTGTCACTTTGCAGCCGTGATGATGAGAA
>NW_015302487.1:0-276 GCF_001447785.1 Gekko japonicus | reverse complement strand
CTTAGAGGGAACACTGCCCACAAGCTATTGTCAGAAAGGAGTATTTCCCTTTTTCATTCCCTATCACAGTGACACCGATAAAGGTCCCAAACACCAAAGAAGGGAGGCCTTTATTCTCTGCCCATGGATTTCAAATTTCCTGCATTAAAAATGGTCCCAGCTGACTATGCCGCCCAATTTAGCACATTAATCTGCTGATTGAACCAATTAACGATTGCAACCTTGTGTTTTATATAAAAGATTTACCATTACGCAGGGCTCTTTTTGTAGAAAAAG
>NW_015302486.1:0-276 GCF_001447785.1 Gekko japonicus | reverse complement strand
GATGGTAGGCATCTTTCTTTTCTTCAAACTCAGATTCATGGCTCTGACTTGGAAGTAACCGAATTATCATATCGTAAATTCACGGCAATCCATCTTTCCTCAGGCAGCTACAGTTTCCTTCATCTGCTGATCGCGAGTACAGCCTTTTATTAACTAGCATGGTTGTCTCTCTTTTTTTTAACGGCAGTCTGAGCTTCCGTTTGTATTCATTAACCAGTGAGAAACCCAATGCAGAGAAGGTTCCAACTGCAGAGCCAGCGTTAGAGCCAGTGGGGC
>NW_015302485.1:0-276 GCF_001447785.1 Gekko japonicus | reverse complement strand
ATCTGGCACATTTCGGGAAAGCCTGGAGTTCGTTGCAGGCCTCGCCGAGGGACTTTCCATCTTTCAGTTCCCCAGTCATATTTGCTTGGGATATTAAAACGTTGCGAGCCTGTCGTCTTTCTCCTGAGCAGGAACTGTATTTTCTAAAAATGCAGAACTGTTTGAGACCTGTAGGATTTCTGTGGTCATTTTAACTCCTTGTAGGAAGTCATGGTCATGTACAGATCTCCGTTCAGCCTGTGTTCTCTCCTCCTTTTCATTTCCTCTTCCTCCTCA
>NW_015302484.1:0-276 GCF_001447785.1 Gekko japonicus | reverse complement strand
CCCAAAGCCCACTGATCCAGAGGCATCAGAGATCACCTGGAATCCCTCCTACAAGTGCAAGTCATCCCTCCAAAAAGAAACCCTATTAAACCTACACAAGAATGTATCCCAGACCTGAATGTCCTCCTTCATTCCCCTATTGATTCTCACCCTGTGAGATGGGCTTTGAAGCCCAGCCATAGCACTGCAAAGGTGGCGCAAGAATGGTATTCCAGAGGTGACCACCTGACAAGCAAAATTCAGATGCCCCACCAGTTGCTGAAGCTCTAGGAAGGT
>NW_015302483.1:0-276 GCF_001447785.1 Gekko japonicus | reverse complement strand
AGCCAGGGCCGACCCTGCTTAGCTTCTGCTTAGCTTCTGTAATCCCCAGCGACATGGATGCCTGGCCAGACGAAACGCTATCAGCCTTTTTCGAGGCAACCCGAATTTTTCACAAACCAACCACAGTTATAATAGGTCATGCCTTAGGACGACATCGGAGCCGGGTTCGTGATTCGGCGCTGCCCCTCCGAAGCACATCTCTGCACTTTGTGGAAGGAAGTCTTGCCCCGAAAAGAGTAACTCTCAGAAGGCGATGTTACTTTAATGTCTTTTATT
>NW_015302482.1:0-276 GCF_001447785.1 Gekko japonicus | reverse complement strand
ACTAGTACACTGACATCTTCCTTGTTGCATTTTTTTCAGCACTCATGCCAAACAGGTTGTCTACCTTTGGACTACAGGATATTCTTAGAAGACTGACATATCAGAACAAAATGAGTATGCATTGTCAAGATGTCCTTTTACATTTCATCTGAAAGTACCAGACTGATCCCCAAATCCAATTGACAGGTATGTGTGTAAGAGAGAGGGCTACAGCCACCGATCCATACAGGTCCACGTAAATGACTGATTTCCAAGATATTGGTCCAAACATCTTGG
>NW_015302481.1:0-276 GCF_001447785.1 Gekko japonicus | reverse complement strand
AAGGGAACCTTTACCTTTACTAATGTCCACACGGGCTTTCGATACATTAGTTGGACTAAGACTGGGAAAGCCAGATTCAAATCCCACTTAGACATGAAGAGCTCTGGGTGGCTTTGGGCCAGTCACGCCCTCACAGCTTTGCGAACCTCGAGATACTGTGAAAGGAACATGGAGGAGAGGAGAACCATGTATGGCTTGGGACCAGGGTATGTGTGTGACAGTTTTCTCCCATACATCTCTCTTGGGGAATTAACATCCCAGGGAGAGGCCCTCCTG
>NW_015302480.1:0-276 GCF_001447785.1 Gekko japonicus | reverse complement strand
CCTCAAGGGGAATGGCATTCCACAAGCAAGGACTTCTACAGGGGGCCACTGAAAAAGCTCTGCCTCTGGTCACTGCCCACTGCACATCTGAAGGTGTGGTCACAGATGGCAGGGCTTAAGAAGAGGATCTTAACTGACAGGCTGGACAGCATGAAAGAAGTTTTTCAAATATCCTGACCTCAATCCATGTTGGCTTTTTACGTTAAGAACAAGAAGTTTGACTTGTGCTCAGAAAGAGATGGGCAGGTAGTGCAGATCTTTCAGCACAGGGGTGAT
>NW_015302479.1:0-276 GCF_001447785.1 Gekko japonicus | reverse complement strand
CCTCTACCCATCTGTCAGTTAGGGTTGATCCTGAACTTTACTGGGGCCCATGGCAGCTGTCCAATCATGCCAGCCCCTGACACCAGCCTTACATCTACCTGTGCTGTGCTTCCAGTCACCCAACCCTGTTTTCTACAGATCAGGTAACAGTCAACCCAGTTCAACTCATGAATCTTTCACCATCATGTCTAATTTGCCCTTTATACTGTGCAGTGGTTAGTGCTGAAACAAATGCTCAATCGAGCATCTCTCTGTTGACGTTAAAATATCCACAGA
>NW_015302478.1:0-276 GCF_001447785.1 Gekko japonicus | reverse complement strand
GACATCCATCATTGCTCATGAGATACAGATGACACTGTTCATTTAGATTACAGTCATGGTTATGTGCTACACAGCCATTCAGAATGGGCTCAGGGTTTGTCAGCATTTCCATAATAAACCCCTAATACCAAGGATTTATTCCTTAGCTGTTAAACTTTTTGTTGTGTTAAAAGTTGAAATGTGGCATGGTACCTCACATATAGCCATAGCCATATAGAAATCTAAAAATGTTTTTAATCTAATTTTGGCACAATAAAGTTATATAAGTGTAGAACT
>NW_015302477.1:0-276 GCF_001447785.1 Gekko japonicus | reverse complement strand
ATTTGGGGACACTGAGATGCATGAGGATTGGTGAAACACCACCTTTATGAACCCTATGAATTCATACCCTCTTTCCATGTGGCCTATAGAAAAATCAGTCTCCCCAAAAACATCTGCATATTTGTTAAGTGCTCATTTTAATAGTCAAATGATTCTAAAGGAATCCTCCAGGGAGCTGTTTGTCAGAAATAGCTGATAGAAGGCATAGTTTGTTTGATAATGGTTAAGGATTCATTAAAGTGCTTTGGGAGAAGGAAAACAAGACAATGGCTGAAG
>NW_015302476.1:0-276 GCF_001447785.1 Gekko japonicus | reverse complement strand
GAGACCTTCTGCATGCAAAGTGGATGCTCGGCCAGTGAGCCATAGCTTCTCCCTGGGCCTCCACTGATGGTAGCAGAGAGCTTGTCCTCAGATTTCATAAAGCCCAGGGACTTGGACTGCTGTGGCCTTTTCTGGTGTGTCTGTCTTCAGTGCAAGCACATGGTACCTCTGAGAAACTCAAGCAACACCACAAGGCCATGCCACATTCTGCCATAGAAGCTATAGCTTCTGTGTGTGTAAAGTGCCATCAAGTTGCCCTTGACTTATGACATACCC
>NW_015302475.1:0-276 GCF_001447785.1 Gekko japonicus | reverse complement strand
GGCAGAGATTTTGGGCTTGGTTTTCAGAAACAAAGAGCACCCACAATTTCAGAATGAAGTTGATGGCTGTTGCATAGTGATGACTCTGAAATTCAAGCCCATTTGTTTGTCCTCATTTTCTTCTGTGTTTGTCTCTCTCTGACACTTCTTCCAAGAAGAACTTGGTAGCTCTGGTCTTCCTATATATCTTACTCACGCTCGGTCTCTGATCAGGGTAATAGAAACTTTACAGGTTCACAGCTTTCCAGAGCCTTAAGTATTTTTGCCTACACTGTA
>NW_015302474.1:0-276 GCF_001447785.1 Gekko japonicus | reverse complement strand
ATAGCAGTAAATGAATTGAAGAATTTACCAAGGAATTTACTGATTTTACATGGCTACCAAGGTTCTAACTGCAGTTCAAACTGGCAAGTCAGGAATAATGTTCAGAGATGTCTGAAGTTATTGTTTCAAGCAATGAGGATAATCTAAGCATTACACAGGTCAGGGTTATCCAAATTATTGAGGAAAAACTCAAATAGAAAAAACAAAGCAGTCCTTCAGTTTGGGTTTATAAAGCTTTTGTAATTTTTTTTCAGTCAGTTAGCCTTTATTGGCATA
>NW_015302473.1:0-276 GCF_001447785.1 Gekko japonicus | reverse complement strand
TTTTATGATTTCCCCCCTCTGTTGTTTTCTTCTGTGACCCTCTTTCCTTCATTTGCCCACCTGTTCTTTTTCTCATCCCTCCTCTTTCTCCCTCCACCCTTCCCTAAAATGTCCCCCCCCCTCTGTTGTTTTCTTCTGGGACCCTCCTTCCTGGCCCTGTCTTCAACTTCCCTTCTGCTGCTGCTTTCACTTTCTGCACCGAAGCTGTACTGTCTGTCGACATTCCGTGATCGCGCCTTTCCCTTCTGCATGTTTGCAAGCAGTCCCGAATATCGC
>NW_015302472.1:0-276 GCF_001447785.1 Gekko japonicus | reverse complement strand
ATGTGTTGAGACAGCCCTTTGTACTGGATACAAAGAGCTGAATGCAAGAGAGTTTTTACTAGCCTGATGAAAATGTGACAATTATACACATAGTGAAATGTCAAAAGTATAATTTACCAAAAATTAGGATGACTCACCATTATCAGTATAATACCAGGAATGCAAATGCAAGTTACAGTATATACTCAAAGGCAAGACTAGGGTTTTTTTCACAAGTATGCTAGCAAAAAGAGAGGGATGTAACTTTACATACAAGTTACAGTTATGTCCAATAAT
>NW_015302471.1:0-276 GCF_001447785.1 Gekko japonicus | reverse complement strand
TTTATTTGTTAGGGTGCCTTACAGCATCATTCTGTCGTCCGTTTCATCTTCCTAATCAACCTCTCAGGTGTTCAGGTGGGACACAGTGATGGGCCCAAGGTGATCCAGGACAGAGAGGGGATTTGGCCCTGGGTCTCACAGACCTTACTGTGTTTTCTAATAGTAAAACCCCATGGCCTCTCTTGGGGAGGCAGCCACGTGGCCTGAAGCAGGTTTGGTTCTATTGGCACAGCCTTTTCCCTCGTGCTCGGCTTGGCTATAAAGACTGGGGTGGGG
>NW_015302470.1:0-276 GCF_001447785.1 Gekko japonicus | reverse complement strand
GGGGGGGGGGCAAGGACAATATCCTGCAATTTGGGAGGTTAATGCTAGAGAAATAGAGCCTTGGCTAAGGCCAGTCAGGGCACAAATGCACTGAAAGTAGATTTTGATTTCGTATCAGCGTAAATGCCATGGCTCTCACCCCAAATCCCGGGTAATGTAATTTGCCAACCGTCTGCCAGCAACACTCGGGAGCTTTTGGGGGTGGGGCTGTTGGGTTAAACGTTTTAAAAATATCAATTTGCCTTGCAAGCACAGAAGCTTTACACAGGATCCCCA
>NW_015302469.1:0-276 GCF_001447785.1 Gekko japonicus | reverse complement strand
TCAGGAAGTGCCACCTCACTTCACAATTATATCTAAGGAGAGATGTTCTTAAGATGGGTGCTATGTGCCCATCAGCATGACTGGAATGGGTTTCGGGGTATCTGCTCACACAGGGCAAGACCCCTAAATCTAGATTGGGAGAGGTTCCCGCCAAAGAAGGCAGAAGGTTTAAAAGTCTGAATCTCCCTTTGTTCAAATGCTTTGCCCAATACCATAACCAAACACGGGAAGCAGCTGGTGGTCTAGACCAGTATTTGTTCCTCCATAACAGCCAGG
>NW_015302468.1:0-276 GCF_001447785.1 Gekko japonicus | reverse complement strand
AGTGAAGAGTGGCAGATTTGAGTCCTGGGCCCTCAGCCAGCGGCAGAGGGAGGCTCCCCATCTCTTGCTCAGGGCACATGAAAGCACGAAGTCCATCACAGGGGGAATAGCTGTGATGATTCCATAGCAAAAGGTAGGCTCTCTCTTTTTACAGAGGTCTCTTATTCTTATCTGAGGCCTTCCCCTGATGAGGCCTCATTGGAACTGCCTCTGAACGAGGAAGTCACCTTTAGTCGCCATGACTAGCAGTTACTGATGGATCTCTCCTCCATGGAT